>NW_027362771.1:495162161-495437161 GCF_046119375.1 Phyllobates terribilis | reverse complement strand
CTCCCGCTGAGTATAGATGGCGCTGTGCGGCCTCCTGCTGTCTCTGGGGGGGGCGCTGTGCGGCATCTATACTCAGCAGAAGGCCGCACGTAGCCATCTATACACGTATACTCAGCAGGAGGCCGCACGTAGCCATCTATACGGTGCCATCTATACACAGCGGGAGGCCGCACGGCGCCATCTATACAAAGCGGGAGGCCGCACGGCGCCATCTATACAAAGCGGGAGGCCGCACAGCGCCATCTATACACAGCGGGAGGCCGCACGGCGCCATCTATACACAGCGGGAGGCCGCACGGCGCCATCTATACACCGCGGGAGTCTCAGTGCTTTGCAAGAGCAGTCAATAAATTGTGCTTGACTAATTCTGAGCACCATAAAGTCTGGTTCGCTTCTAACCTGCTGTCTTCATTTTCAGCTTGCTGAATTCTAACTCATTTACTGTCATTCGAGACGATGCCTTTGCTGGTCTCTTTGACCTTGAATACCTGTAAGTGCTCCACTTAATGTCATATTTTAGATTCTGTTCTTCATCTACTGGCATGTGCAATTGTATGAGCAAGTATTCATATGAATTTATGACCTACTTAAACCTTCGAGGACCTTAAATTTTATTCAATCAAATTTTTTTCCAGTTTAATACTATGGGACATATATGTGCCTTGGTCCTCAAAGGGTTTTTAAAGGGGCTGCAAACATAAATACGAAAAAAATAATTCAATTAGTGCTTTTTGTGTTCATTTAATTTTTATTTGAAGTCCATTTTTTTATATACCTTGAAATTAAGCCCTACCCCATGGAATGAAGCCCTACCTACACGACATCTGAGAGCTACATGGATCCCGCTTGTGAGGTGCCTGTCCGTCACTACTATTCAGTTTTAGGGTCCACTCACTAAGCCATATATTCTCTCATGCAAGAGAATAGGGCCAATTATGCTAATGACACTCGGCTCAAACTCTGTCAGAGCTTCAACTGAGTGTGATCCGATTCTCTCGCAGCACAGATATGGAGAAGATGGAGAACTTACTTTCTCCATCTTCTCCATAGTCTCTGTGAGTGTTCATGGGACTGCACTTGGATGATATCCGAGTGCAGTCTAATGTTTTACGTGCACCCATAGACTTGTATGGGTGCACATGGTCCGAATATCGAATGAGATTATTTTCTCATGCCGATAATCGCAGATCTGCACTGTCCCATAGTATAAGATAAGGCCGAGTCCTATCCGATAAAACATCACATAGCATTCGGCCTTCTTATACGACAGTGTGAGCGAGCCCTTAGAGTCAAGGAATATTTACATGCAGATGATGATATTACTCTCCCAGTGTACATTTTTTTAGGCGAGTTCATAGTAAATGCTTTGCCTTTTTGACATGTGATCAACTAAAGAACAAGAAAGATTTAGGACCTCCCCTATACAGAAACGGAAAATAGTTTGGAGGACTTGCATGTCCTTTTTTATTTATTATGAGAAAATCATAAAAGATCCCATTTTTTAACCATGCTGTGACTTTCTGCTGAGGGAGAGGGAGAGAGCTGCCCTATTCAGAGTCTGTAATAAGACCTGCTGACAAAAGTGTTGAAGATACAGTCTAATGTGAATTAACAATGAAAAAAAGTTAATTTCACAAATGGCTTGTATTTTTTTTAATACAAACTTTTTTGTGTTTACAGCTCCTTTAAAGGGAATCTGTCATTAGGTTTTTGCCACCTAATCTGAGAGCAGCATAATGTAGGGTTAGAGGCACTGATTCCAGTAATGTGTCACTTACTGGGCTGCTTAATGTTGTTTTGATAAAATCATTGATTTGTCAGATGGTAATTATCACTAGATGACTAATAAGTTCTGTAGGACCCCACCCCCATCACTGATCAGTAGATTTCTGTACACTGAGCATGGGCAGAAAGCTGCCAATCAGTGGTGTGGGCGGGGCTATACATAGTGCAGCATTCAGAGAGCTGCTAGATCTGCAGCAGATAAAATGGTGATTTTCTCAAAATGACAACAAGCAGCTGAAAAAGTGACACATCGCTGGAATCAGGGTATCTGCCCCAATATTGTGCTGCTCTCAGATGAGGCAGCACAATTAATATTGTGCCAAATTAATTTCCCGTGAACTATCACATGATCTATCACAGGGGATCATGTGACATGTCACGTGATAAATCAGGTGGGGGGGGGGCCGCGCCTTCTAAACTGCCCGGGGCCCTTGCTACTCTTAATCCACCCCTGATCCCTCCTCCCTCCCCCCTACCCACATGTCTTTTTGTTTCACTCTTCCCTCTTTAAGAAGTTCTCTTTGCTCTCTGATTTTTCTCCTCCTATTCAAAAAGTGAAAAACTTTGCCTAAACTAAAAAACACAGTGTGGAATTTCGCTTACGTTATGGTGTCATTTCTCAATCTCTGAGGACCTTTATTTCTTTTATGTATTGTCTTTTATGTGATATATCTGTAAAGCACTGTTCCACTTTGCTTTTGACAATTATGTTGATTCCTCTATATTCTGGTTTTGTTAGGCTATGTTCACGCTAGGCATTGTTTCAGCATTTTTTTCTGCAGCAAAACCTGATCTCTTGGCAGGACAGAAGCTGTGTCAAAAAAGCAGGTTTTGGTGCATTTTTTGGTGCATTTTTTGATGTGTTTTTGCTGCATTTTTGCTGCTTTTTTCAGGATCCCAAACTTCAGCTTTGCTTCCACCAGAGAAGCATGAACACAGGTCACCAATGCAAGACATATCTGAAACCATATTAACCAGAATTACAAATGTAACAGTGGGGGGAGGTGAACTGTTCAGGAATAGTTTTTCTAAGGCATTGGCAGTGCATTGAGTTTGTAATACGCTATTTATTTTCACACTCTGGTCGGCCATTGAGTTGCTCAGTAGTGATGAGCGAGCATGCTTGTCACTCGAGATTTACGAGAATGCTCAGGTGTTTTCCAAGTATCTTTGGCATGCTCGAATGTTATGTTTGAGTCACTGCATGTGCATGATTTGCGACTGTTTGACAGCTTTAATACATGTGAGGAATTAAATGTATTGTATTCAATGGCGATGCGCACATGTCAGGTTTTTCACACGGTGTGTATCCATGTGAAAAACCCTCAAACATGTCCCTTTTTTTTCCGGCAGCACGTAGGAAATGAGTGCCGCACATGTGTACACTGATGACACATGGATGACATCTATGTTTCATCAGTGTGACATGTACCGACATCTGAGAAAAGCTTTACAGTTACCACTGTTCCCAGGCGCTGGGTGCTGAATCTAACTCATCATTGTCGCCTGGTCTCCCTGAGATCAGCAAAACCAGGCAACGCTGATGAGACTTGTAGTCAGCGCCTGCTGTGTATCGCACATACTTAATAAATAAATTTAAAAAAAAAATGGCATGGGTTCCCCCTTAGCTTTCCTAAGCAGCAGAGGGAAAGCCGACAGCTGAGGGCTGGTGTTATTATTCTGGGAAGGGGGCAATAGCCATAAAGGTTCCCAGCCTATTAATAACAGCTCAGAGCTATTTGCTTAGCCTTTACTTGTTAGTAAAAAGGGGGGGACCAAAAAAAAACGACATGCGGTCCCCCTAATTTTACTAACCGGCAATGCTAAACAGACAGCTGCGGGCTGATATTAATAGGCTGGGAAGGGGCCATGGATATTGGCCCCCTCCCAGACTAAGAGCATCAGCCCTCAGCCGCCCCAGAAATGACACATCCATTAGTTGGCCAATTCTGGTGCTTAGAATTGCCTCTTTCCACTTGCCCTGGGGCAATAGTTTTGAGGTTGATGTCAGCTGTTTTATGTCCACTGACATCAAGCCCAGGGATTAGTAATGGAGAGGTGTATATCAAACACCCCCATTACTAACCCCATAGTAAAAATGAATAAAGGCACACACAGAGAAAAATCATTTAACTGAAAAAAACAAACCCCCACAATAACCCTACTTTACCCATTAATACACTGATTACAAAAATTTGGTGGGACCTCACGTCATTTTTTTTCGGTCTTCGCTTTTTACTAACCAGTAAAGAGTAAGCAAACAGCTGTGACCTGTTATTAATAGGCTGGGAACTTTTATGGCTAGTGGCCCCTTCCCAGAATATTAACACCAGCCCCCAGCTGTCGACTTTCCCTCAGCTGGTTAGGAAAATTAAGGGGGACCTCATGACATTTTTTTTATTTATTTAAACAATAAATACAAGTACAGACAAATAGGCATACAAAGCACTGATAATAAATCACACTGACATATTTCTATCTATCCATCTATCTATCTATCTATCTATCATGTTCCTCATCGTTATTTACAGTTATATGAAAAAGTTTGGGCACCCCTATTAATCTTAAGCTTAATGTTTTCTTAAAATTGGTGTTTTTGCAACAGCTATTTCAGTTTGATATATGTAATAACTGTTGGACACAGTAATGTTTCTGCCTTGAAATGAGGTTTATTGTACTAACTGAAAATGTGCAATCTGCATTCAAACAAAATTTGACAGGTGTATAAGTATGCGCACCCTTATCATTTTCTTGTTTTAAATACTCCTACCTACTTTTTACTGACTTACTAAAGCACTTTTTTTGGTTTTGTAACCTCATTGAGCTTTGAACTTCAGAGCCAGGTGTATGAAATCATGAGAAAAGCTACTTAAAGTGGCTACTTGCAAGTTGTTCTCCTGTTTGAATCTCCTCTGAAGAGTGGCATCATGGCCTCCTCAAAACAACTGTCAAATTATCTGAAAACAAAGATTATTCAACATAGTTGTTCAGGGGAAGGATACAAAAAGCTGTCTCAGAGATTTAACCTGTCAGTTTCCACTGTGAGGAACATAGTAAGGAAATGGAAGAACACAGGGACAGTTCTTGTTACGGCCAGAAGTGGCAGGCCAAGAAAAACATCAGAAAGGCAGAGAAGAAGAATGGTGAGATCAGTCAAGGACAATCCTCAGACCAGATCCTGAGAGCTGCAGCATCAACTTGCTGCAGATGGTGTCACTGTGCATCGGTCAACTATACAACGCACTTTGCACAAGGAGAAGCTGTATGGGAGAGTGATGCGAAAGAAGCCATTTCTGCAAGCACGCCACAAACAGAGTCGGCTGAGGTATGCAAAAGCACATTTGGAGAAGCCAATTTCTTTTTGGAAGAAGGTCCTGTGGACCGATGAAACCAAGATTGAGTTGTTTGGTCATACAAAAAGGCGTTATGCATGGCGGCAAAAAAACACAGCATTCCAAGAAAAACACTTGCTACCCACAGTAAAATTTGGTGGAGGTTCCATCATGCTTTGGGGCTGTGTGGTCAATGCCGGCACCAGGAATCTTGTTAAAGTTGAGGGACGCATGGATTCCACTCAGTATCAGCAGATTCTTGACAATAATGTTCAAGAATCAGTGATAAAGTTGAAGTTACGCAGGGGATGGATCTTTCAGCAAGACCATGATCCAAAGCACCGCTCCGTATCTACTCAGGCATTCATGCAGAGGAACAATTGCAATGTTCTGGAATGGCCATCCCAGTCCCCAGACCTGAATATCATTGAACATCTGTGGGATCATTTGAAGAAGGCTGTCCATGCTCGGCGACCATCAAACTTAACTGAACTGGAATTGTTTTGTAAAGAGGAATGGTAAAAAATACCTTCATCCAGGATCAAGGAACTCATTAAAAGCTACAGGAAGCAACTAGAGGCAGTTATTTTTGAAAAAGGAGGATCTACTAAATATTAATGTCACTTTTCTGGTGAGGTGCCCATACTTATGCACCTGTCAAATTTTGTTTGAATGCAGATTGTACATTTTCTGTTAGTACAATAAACCTCATTGTAAGGCAGAAACATTACTGTGTCCAACAGTTATTACATATATCAAACTGAAATAGCTGTTGCAAAAACACCAATTTTTATAAAACATTAAGCTCAAGATTAATAGGGCTGCCCAAACTTTTTCATATAACTGTATATCTTTGAACATCTTTAATACATAAAACTCTTTCATTTCTATGCTGCATTTCATCCCATACCTGTCACACAGACAGCACATGAACCCGGATGTCACACGGATGGCACACAGACACTGATCTCACCAATACTGTTTTTTCCAGTACCGGAATCTCCAGTACGTGTGAAGGGATTCTAAGAAAAGGGGAGGAAGAAAAGCAAAAAAGGGAAATAAAGAGCAGATTAGTAAAATAGTAAATTAGCAAAATAGAAGATAGAGGGATAAGGCGACATGATCCCGTGTGTCCTTTTTACTATGTGTTTTGGGTACTCAACATTCTACACTCTATGCATGAGCTGGAAGTTGCTGTTACAATGAAAGCCTATGGGGCTTTGTTCTGACCCTCCATAGACTTGAATTGTAAAAGTCACTTTTGGGTCACGCAAAGCGCAGCGTGCCTCGACCAGTCTGCAGAGCGGTGACATCATTCAGAAGAGCAGAAGAATGGAGCTGGATACCAGAGAGAGAGGCAATAGGCAACTATATTAATATATTCACACTACATTACATGCACTTATACACACATTTAAACAATAATAATGTTAGTGAGAGTGCTTCTTTAAATATTCATGGCGTCTGCTCCCTTGTCTGTGTTGTACGTGCTTAGGTACAACACTAGTGCAGGTATATAGGTCGGCTACCAAAATCCTCCAGTTCTCAGTACGTGTAGTCCACCCAGATAGCACAGTACAAATTGTAACTAATTGTAACAAATTAGTGTAAAATGTGATGCAAGTCCAACCCTGATGAAGAGACCATACCGTCCTGGAAACGTGCTGTCTTGGAATAAGCATTTCATGCACCTTACCATAACTGGATACTTCTGACTCTCTACTGGCAGTCCATCTTACTGCAGTTCAGTCTATTTTTTTTCTTGTATGTAAAAAAAAAAGAAGATGTCTGAATGGTGCCTGAGATAAATACAAGAGATGAAAGAATTTGATTCTCCCTTGAATTGCAACATTATAATCACTGACTACTATATTCAGTATATCGTAAAATATAAATTACTAAGAGCACGAGGTGTAGAGAAAGTAGTGTTTGCTTCCATATAGTAATTTGGCAGACATGCTGGAATTAGTATATGAAGCATTGCAAAGGGGTTTTGTATATCCACACTGGCAGAGGGAAACATAATGTTCTGTGCCCAGTTATTAACCTCAAGGGCAGTCTGGCAGATTTCTAACTTGGGGCTAATGAAGTTTCATTATGTGTCTGGATCTACTAATCTGTTTGTCCATGAAATCTATGACATCCTCAACTGAAATACAGATCTAATTCCTTCTGGCAACATTGTGAATGGACGTATGAACACATGCCCAGCTGCCCCTTTTTGGAGGGACAGTCCTGTCCATAAACACAGATGGTTTAACACTTCTAAAGTTATCTACTGACCTTTTTTTCACCTTCATTAAAAGTGGCCTCGAACACAAAGAATTGGCCTCCATAACAGGAGTTTTTCCAGACATATGTCTTTAAATCACACACGCTATTTATCACAATTACAGCTAATGTAATGAGACGGTCTAATTTAACAATTGCATTGTCCTGATCTAAATGTTCAGCCCCCTTACAAATAAAAAAATAGAGATATTTTCCCTCCAACTGCTTATTATGAGTTCAATGAGTGCAGTTATTGGTCGGCTTGGCCCAGTTATAGGTCTCATGCGTATGGCGGCACTACACTAGGTGAGCACTGCGTTTGTGCAAATATCCTAAATTAGTCCACAGCATATGTAAGAGGAGGCAACAATACTCCAGAAGAACCCCGGAGAGGTGTATTATTAGTGCGAGAAAACTGCCACCTACTATCCAAATGGGACCATGCAGAACTAACCGGGACGGGAAGAGTTGCAGGGGGACGAGTTCAAATGCGACACTCAGTCAGGTGCCATTGATGCCGAAGTTCCTGAATATAAAGGGTCTGTGCTCCAAACTGGAGCGGTGTTTGGTGCCGAGAGAGAGGTGCAGACGTGCACAAGAGAAGATGCTCTAGCTGGAGTGACAGGCCTCAGCAGGAAGCGCGTGCCAGTAGGGTGCTGGCCGCTGGCAGACAGTACACAGACAGCACCAAGTGAGATTCAGAGCCCCCACTACACCGATCAAGACCCAAGGACCCAATATACAGCGGTCGAGACCCAAAGGCCAGACTGCGCTAATCAAGGCCCGAATCTCATACCTGCGCCCGTCAAGATCCAGAGCCCAGATATCGCCAGTCAAGAGCTGGAGCCCAGCCCTCTTTTCCCCAGTCCTGGGAGACATCCACTGTCAGTCAAGCTCTAAAGATCCATGAGGAGACTTCAACCGGAGATGGATGCCTGCGGTGGTGGAAGGAAGACACAAGTGAGCCGGGCTGTTGATTCCAGCACTGATGTATGGTACAGGGGTTGGCCCGGGCTTGACAACAGGTAGTGTGGGGGTCAGATGAAGTGAAGGAGCTTTGGTAGACAATATGTTCCCCAATTGGTAAACTTTTACCAATTGACGGTCGTTTACAGGCAGTCCAAAGTAAACGATGCACACTGAGTGATCTATAGTAGATCACTCAGTGCAGGAGTGGACATACAATTAGAGCAGCATGCAGCTGCACAGGGGCCCGCGAGGTTCCAGTTCCACCACCAAAGCAGCAGGCAGCTTCTATCATGGACACATTATTGGATCGCAAAGGTCCTTTACACTGTTTTTGCACAGGGGCCCTCTTCTGTTTTTGTCCACCACTGGCTCAGTGCGCATACGCTATGTAGGGTTTTGTAGGCACAAGATACTGTCTTTTTAAATTGTCCAAGGCAGGTGTAATCAGACTTCATAAACCACACTTTCAAAGCAAAACAAAACTCAGCCTTGTCCAGCACAAAGTAACAAAGCAGAAAAAATAAACAGTCCATATAGTACTGCGGGTTCGCCCGCTCACAGTCAGTGTCTTTTAGCACAGACACGCTGGAGGTCTCTACATCTCCAGCCACAAACACTGAATAAGACGCTCTGCCTCCATTTTATTTACATGCCCTGGGGTGGGGATATGTGAGCAGCCAATCCCTCCTAACTCTTATGATTGCTCGTAAAAACCAGCCCTGATATGACCTATTAACCCTCTCAGCACTATGTGTGCTGGTGCATGCTCTCTGGGTTTACATCACCGAAGATTCTAACCTCGGTGACACATATCTCCCCTCAAAGACTTGTCCGGTGGCCATCTTACACACCCCCTCTCTGCCCAAAGCGGGGAGGCTTTGCACCTTCCGTTAACCCTCGACAATGCGTCAGCATTGCCATGCAGTTTCCCAGGCCTATGCTCTACATCGAAGCTAAAATCCTGAAGGGTTAGGAAACACCTGGTCACTCGAGCATTGTTTCCCTTCTTCTCGCTCATCCACCTTAGTGGTGCATGGTCTGATACCAGACTGAACTTCCTGCTTAAGAGGTAGCATCTTACAGTGTCCAATGCCCACTTGATGGCCAAACATTCCTTCTCCACTATGGAGTAATTTTTCCCACAGGATGTCAGCTTCGGGCTTAAATACATTATGGGGTGCTCTTCCCCGTTCACCTCTTGTGATAGGACAGCACCCAGACCGACATCTGACGTGTCCGTCTGGACCACAAACTCCTTTGAGAAATCCGGTGCCACCAGCACTGGCTGTTTAGTTCCTGGAAAGCCGTCTCAGCTTCTGGGGACCACTTAGCCATAGCTGACTTTGTCCCTTTAAGGAGGACTGTCAAAGGGGCAGCTATCATGGCGAAGTTAGGGATAAACCGGCAATAGTAGCCCACGATGACCAGGAACACTCTGACCTGCTTTTTTGAGAGAGGTTGTGGCCAACCCTGGATCACGTCAATTTTATTTATTTGGGGCTTTATCACGCCTTTGCCTATGACATAGCCCAAATATCTGACTTCCTCCATGCCCATGGCACATTTCTTCGGGTTGATGGAAAGCCCAGCCTTCTGTAGAGCATCGAATATCGCTTGGACTTTGCTCAGATGGCTTCCTCAATCCTGGCTGTAGATCACAGTGGCTCTCTGGAAGGTAGCTGTAGCTCCTTGGAACCCAAACAGCATCCTGGTGTATTGGAAACACCCATCTGGAGTTGCAAAGTCTGTCTTCTCCTTGGCCTCGTGGGACATAAGAATTTGCCAATACCCTTTTGTAAGGTCAATGGTGGTACTGTACCTGGCAGGCCCTAGCCTTTCAATTAGTTCATCTACCCTAGGAATTGGGTACGAATCAAACTTAGAGACCTCATTTAGTTTCCTTTAGTCATTGCAGAACCACCATTCTCCATCTGGTTTCGGCACCAAGACTATGGGACTGGACCAGCCACTCTTGGATTCTTCAATGACACCTAGACTCAGTATGCGCTTCACCTCCTTCGAGATTACCTCTCGGCGGACTTCAGGGATCCAATATGGCTTCATGTTCACACGGGCATGAGGCTCCGTAAGCACCTCATGTTTTATGATCTGAGTACACCCCAGTAGATCAGAGAACAGGTCCTTGTTTCGCTGCAGCAACTCTCTGCATTTTTGCTTCTGGGCACGGGACAACTATTCTGCCACCTTGACCTTTCCCATATCGGCTTCCGACTTCGCCACCAAACATGGAGATTCCACAGGCTCCCTATCTCGCCATGGCTTTATCAGGTTAAGGTGGTACACCTGGTAGTGCTTCCTTCTCCCTGGTTGGTGGACTTTACAGTTGACATCGCCAGCCTTCTCCACTACTTCATAGAGGCCCTGCCACTTAGCCAGTAATTTTCTCTTCACCTTAGGTGCCAGCACCAGTACCCAATACCCAGGGTTTAAGTGTCTCACCCTCACCAAAATATTGTACACCCTCGACTGCGCCTCTTGTGCTCTGAGGAGGTGTTCTTTCACAATGGGCATCACCTCCGCAATACTCTCTTGCACATGTTCGATTACACTTCTGTAGGTCTCCTTTGCCACATCCAGGGGTGTCGGCCATACAACAGCTCGAAAGGGGAGAATCCAGTAGAGGCCTGTGGGATTTCTCTGATGGAGAATAGAAGGTATGGCAGTAGGCAGTCCCAGTCCCAGCCATCTTTCTCTATGACCTTCTTCAACTTGGCCTTCAAGGTTTTATTAAACCTCTCCACCAAGCCATCTGTCTGTGGGTGGTAGACTGAGGTCCTGAGTTGTGTGATTTGCAGGATCTGGCATAACTCCCGAATTACCTTTGACTTAAATGGAGTCCCTTGGTCCGTTAGGATCTCTTTAGACAACCCCATACTGGAAAAGATATGGGCCAACTCCCGGGCTATACACTTGGAGGAGGAGTTTCGTAGTGGTACAGCCTCCGATACCATGTAGCATAGTCCAGTACCACCAGGATGTACTGATGTCCTCTGGCAGACTTGACCACTGGTCCCACTAGGTCCATGGCGATGCGATCGAACGGGACCTCAATGATAAGAAGAGGTGCTAAAGGGCTATAGAAGTGAGCCACCGGGGAGGTCAGCTGACAGGTGGAACAGGACCTACAATAATTCACTATCTCTCGGTGACACCCGGGCAAGTAAAACCTCTGGAGGATCCTTTCTTGGGTTTTTTCTACCCCCAGATGACCACCTAAGACATGTGCATGGGCCATATCTAGCACCCTGCGTCTATACGGCCCTGGTACTAGTAACTGCTCGATTACCTCCCCTCTGAGCTGGGTGATCTGATGTAATAACTCCCCATTTATGTCAAAGTGCGGATATCAGGTGTCAGCCCCTGGCTCTTGAGCTACACCATTAAGAACAGCTACATTATCAAACGCCCCTGTTAGAGTTAAGTCCCTGAGCTGGGCGGTAACAAAGTTTCCCCCAGACACCTACAGGTCAGGGATGTTGGTCTCAGTGGTTGCTGCCTTATCCTCATCCTCAACAAGCACACAAAAAGGAAACCTTTCAACGGTGGCCTGGGATGAGGTTTCTTTAGGAGCGACCTGGTTGTTGTCCTGACAACCGGGAGTCCTCCCTTTTCCCCACAAGTCCTAAAACAGGGCAAAATCCCGCCCTATTATAACGGGGTGCAACAGGTCCTTGACTACGCCCACCTCATGGGACTCGGCGCCACAGTTTGTGTCTATGACTACTTGGGCCACTTGGGTAGTCCATGGAGACAACTGACGCCAACCTTTTTCCCCGAAACCAGCCGCTGAGGAATTGTGGCCCTCCCTGGGGTCACCAAACTCCCCGAGTATAACAGAGCAGTCACTTTCACTCCATTCACTGACACAAGGCACGCCTGCGGTCCTTCACCTGGTTGCAGAACAGCACTGCAGGCAGGATAAGTAAAAGACAAGCAGCGGCGTCCTGCGCTGCAGTCCATTGGCTCATTGGTCATGGGGCAATGGGTGGCTATGTGACCTGGTTTGTGACACCTCCAACAAATTACATTATTGGGCGGGGTCTTTGACAGCAACTCGGACCCCTCCTGGGCTCAAGGACGCCCCCCAGACGTGGATCTAGTGCCCCTCTTTTGGGTCCCCCCCTTTGGTAACCCCTGTATAGAGATGCTACAACCCCTTGCTTCTTCAAGGAACTCTCTACCGCTTGGTACATTTCCTCCAACCCCATCAAGTCATCGACATTACAGGGATCTCCCTTGGTAACCCAGGATTGCACCAACCTCGGAAGGGAGTGTATGAACCTGTCCATGACAACTTTCTGGACCATCTGGGCTAGGGAGGAAGATTCAGGTTGCAACCACTTTTGGACCAGGTGTAGTACGTCGAACATTTGGGACCGGGGAGGTTTGTGACAGCAATAGGCCCAGTGGTGCACATGTTGCACCCTGACAGTCAGAGCTACTCCCAAGCGCGCCAAGATCTTCTTTTTAATTTGGTGTACTCTTTTGCATCCTGCAAGGCCAGGTCATAATAGGCCTTCTGCGGCTCCCCTGTTAAATATGGCACCAGCACCTCCGCCCACTGTTCCAGAGGCAATTTCTCCCGTTCCGCCACCCTTTCGAATACAGTCAGGAACACCTCGACTTCATCACCCTGGGTTATCTTTTGTAATGCTCATCTTAATGTCTTCCTGCCATGTGAGTCATCACCTAGACTTGGGGGAGGAGCTGCCGGCCTCCCACAAATAGCCTCTGTGAGCAACTCAATCTATGCTGCTGCTGTCGGTGCTGCTGTTGCTGCAGGTGCTTCTGCTGCTGTTGTTGGATCTGTTGCATCAACAATTTACTGATCTCCAGATGTGCCAGTTGTTGCCACTGTTGGGTCATCTGTTCCTGCTGTTGGGCCTTCACAAGGTGCTTAAGTGGCTCAGTGCGCATACGCTATGTAGGCTTTTGTACTCACTCAGCTGCGTTAGGAGTAGGCACAGGATACTGTCTTTTTAAATTGTCCAAGGCAGGTTTATTCAGACTTCATAAACCACACTTTCAAAGCAAACAAAACACAGCCTTGCTCGTCATAAAGTAACAAAGCAGAAAAAATAAACAGTCCATATAGTACTGAGGGTTTGCCCACTCACAGTCAGTGTCTTTTAGCACAGACAAGCTGGAGGTCTCTACACCTCCAGCCACAGACTGTTAGGCGGTTGCTGGACCTGAAATTTGGTCAGAATCATCTGTGGTCTCCCATTTTGGTCCAGCTGGTGCAGATGCTGCTTAGCATTGCTGTTGGTCCCAACGCCTAGCCAGTGCACAAGAAGTACAGGCTGTCTCTCTGGTCCTTGTTCCTAGTAGTGTTAAGCATAGGTTGCGGAGGGGAACAAGGACTGCTACAGCCTAAGTCCAGGATGCACTGCACTGAGCATGTCCGTGACATGGCGGACCATGATTGGTGCTTTGGTGTCAGCTGATCCGGTGACCTGGCACCGCCTGATTGGCCGCGGGTGACGTCATCAGTAGTGCGACCAATAATGTGACAGCGGGCAGGGCTTAGTCTTTAAATAGGCCGCCTACAAGCATGGCAGCGCACTCTGATCATTGAGCTAAGGTTGTGTGTGTCCAAAGGCATACTGATAGGGAATCTAGATTGTGAGCCCCGATGGGGACAGCGACCATAATGTATGTAAAGCGCTGCGGAATATGTTAGCGCTATATAAAAATAAAGATTATTATTATTATTATTATTATTATTATGTGTGGACGCTTGTCTGTTTGAGCTCCACGTGCTCTCTTGCTGCTCTAGCTTCGGACAGGCAGGTTTAGCTGGGGATAGGCAATCTTAGCTGGAGGGAGGCAGGTAGTTCCGTTTGACAGTCTGGCTCCGACAAGGGGGTTGCTATACACCCCAAGCAGACTGCGGACTACGTATTCCTGTCACTGCCTGTTAGCCCCGTGGAGAGTTACTCCGCAGTCCGGTCGCACACCAGCTGGGAGCACGTATACGCCGGCGTGAGTCACACACACGTCCTAGCGCCTGCTGTGTAGCCTCTGTGCAGTTAACAGGGCTACGGCTACATTATTTGTCGCACATCTCTCGTGCAGTTAACGGAGATAGTGTGAATCCCTCTTCCCGTCCCGGTGTGCAGTAACACTGGAGGGATTTATATATTAGTTGGTTGTTTTACCTTCTTACCCAGAAGGTGTTCGGCCACAGTCTTCCACGCTGCATCGCGGACCCCGTGTTCGGTTGCTTTCCATTATTAATAAAGTTGTTTGCAACCGTCCCCTTAACACAGAAATTGAATGAAACACTCAGTCCCCATTTTATTTAAAGGCCCTGGGGTGGGGATATGTGAGCAGTCAATCCCTCCCAACACTTATGACTGCTCGTAAAAAAAAAAGGCCCTGATATGCCCTACTAACCCTCTCAGCACTATGTGTGATGGAGCAGGCTATCCAGGTTTACATCACCAAAGCTACTAACCTCGGTGACACATATCTCCCCTCAAGGACCTGTCCGGTGGCCATCTTACAGCTACCATAGTTTTCAGCAGTGCAAGTCCTGCGGAGAACGATGATTTTTTTCACTGTGCAAAAGATCATTTCACCCAGTGAAGGAGCATTTCGGCAGCCAGTTTATACTGAAAGATTACCATGAAATTAGCTTGTCCACGATTATCTTGCACTGTAAATGTAGCTTTAGAGCTCTGTGTCATATTAAGGATCCATGCACACACTTCATTGTGTTCACTCTTTGTCAATTTTAGATTAATGGAAAATTTGTTTTTGGAGTACAGATAGAGCAGAGCTAATATTTTCATTACTTCCTTTCCAACATGTGGTGTATCATATTGTAATAATGCCTTGATTTTAAATAACTGATAGATAATATTAGAATTAAAGTAACACCGGTCAGGGTCAATACATAAGGGAGCAAAGCCCCATACTCTATCTTCTCTATATAAATTCTAGAAGACATGCGGTACTGTATTCATTGACTGTATACATACCTGGGGAATTAAAGACCTTTTCTCCTGAATTTAAGTTAGTTGATGTATGTATTATTATGTGTTTAAAATATCAGTCCACTTTGTCTGAAAAGAACTGATTGCATTTGTTGCAAGACTATAATACTTTTGGAACATGCCAAAAGACACAAAAAAACAACACATTTAAATAAATAAAGAGCAAAAATATATGACTCCCCATGACATATTCAATCTTCAATATACAATTGACCTGTTTGTATGTGCCCACCAGCCATGACAAGGCATACTTTTCTTTGACGGGATCCCCAACTCTATCAGGTCAACTCTCCTGGGTCAAGGTCTATCACGTAAAGAGCAGATGGGATCCAGCTCTAGTTAAAAACTGTATATTTGACTACACCTTACATGCCATTTATGATAGTGGTGTCTATATAGTAGGGGGCTTTTGATTTAGCTGCTACCTCTGCACCCCCTAAAGCAAAACTCCTGACCACAGATTTGCATCATGACCTTGTATTGTCAGGTGAGGTCTCCAGCACTGATAGGGTTACATCTCGCCAAACCTTCTGTTCTGACTTCTTTCTTCCACAATAATAAGGAATTTTAAGCTCAAGCTGCAGAACACAGGATCTGATTTACAAATAAAGTTTCCAGCATTTCCTCTGGAGTTATTTGTCTGTTGCTTTTTTAAAACACATTACCATTTTGATGAAATCAAATACTGAACACAGCACTTGCCAGGCATGATTGCTGTAGAGAGTTATTGCTTGATTCATCTAAATGGATCTAATTTCCATCCCCAGATATGGGCTTCATGGATATTAAAAAAAAAAACTAAACTGAAGTCTAAGGGGTGACTTTACTGCAGCAAAACCTTAGGGCTTGGCTGGCAGAATAATATTCTGGTGCTTGGGGCGTGGGTGACTCATAGAATTACATGGAGTCATAGCATTTTCTTGTGTATTAACCCATTTTTTTATTTACTAGTGTTTAGGGATGAGAAAATCGATTCTAAACTAATCAAACTTGTTACGAATTTCCCCCAAAATTTGGATTCTGGCAAACTCAAATATTTAAGGATTTGATTTATGTGAAACCAACAAAATAGTAGCCAGCAGGACACTAGGGATGAGCGGACCCAAAATTTTAAAATTCGACATTCATACCAGACAGTTACACGGACTTCTCCTGGAAGTTTGTTGCAATGTTTGGAGTTCCGGGACAAGTTCATGTGAGAGACAGAAATAATTTTTCAGTTCAAAAGTCAGGGTCCACATTGTTTTCAAAGGGGTTCAGGTTCTATTTGAAGTTCGGGTATAGTTCTGTTACCCGAACTGAACTTTGGAATAAAATTCGGGTCAGGTACCAGAACCCGAACTTCAACGGGTCTGCTCATCCTTACTGAACACCATTTTGATGCAGTTTTGGGGCCAAAAGGAAAATAAAAAATAAAAAATCTTATGCTCACCTTTTCTCAGCCCTCCGCATATCTGTCCAGCTGCTGCTGGCTTTCCCTTCCCATTGACTTCTCATCCGAGACCTAAGAGCTGTTACGATAATAAAATGAGCTGATTTCATTTAAATAAAACCTTATTTTGACTTTTTTTTCACTACCTGAAATATAGATTTAAAAATAAAATCAAGCTAATTTCTACAAAAAGGTAATAAATCAGCAAGTACAGTGAACAATAACCTGTGGAGGAAACCTCTAGGGAACCATTGTTAAAGGTTTGCCCTTCCCTTGAGTTTAGAAGGTTAATGCAAAATTGCAAATCAACAGGATATTTTAAAAATTGCATGATTGAATATATACAAAAGAGAAATACAAAAAGAGGAAGACCAAGTAAGTCAGAAAGTTACATCTCTTCATAAACCTCACCCTCCAAACAATAAGCCACAAAGCCAAAGGGGCACCACCAAGTGTAATTCAACAAACATAAGCTACTACAGAAGATGAGGGTACCCTTTCCCAGCAGTCATGTTCCCCATTCACTTAGTGCTCCTGGGGTTTCTTATTAAATAGATTGCTTACAACTTATGAGGCCGGTGTACTTATTTTGAAAAATGTCATGATTGCTGTATAATCCTGATATTAACATGATCATTTTATGATTTGCTTTAACCCCTTCACTCCAGAGCCATTTTCTGTTTTTTAGTTTTCCCTCCCCTTCTTCCAAGAGCCATAACTTTTTTATTTTTCTCTCAATGTATCCGTATGAGGGCTTGTTTTTTGCGGGACAAGTTGGACTTTTGAATGAAACCATTGATTTTACCATATACTGTATTGTACTGGAAAAAGGGAAAAAATTCTAATTGCGATGAGATTGTACAAAAAAGTGCAATTCAACAATTGTTTTTTTTATTTTTTTATTTTTTATTTACCATGTTCAACATTTGGTAAAACTGACTTGGCAATATGATTCCCCAAGTCAGTACCAAACATATACTGTATAGTTTATTTTTATTTAAGTGATGAAAAAAAAATTCTGAATTTTGGGCGAAAAAGTTTTTGCTTTTATTGCCATTTTCCGAGACCCGTAATGTTTTCATTCGTAGGGATTTGGGGCTGGGGGATGGCTTATCTTTTGCGCTCTGAGCTTACATTTTAATTGATACCATGTTGGGGAAGATATGATGTTTTGATTGTCTCCTATTGAATTTTATTGCAATGTTGCGGTCAACAAAAAAAAAGGAATTCCGTATTTTTGTTTTTTTTTCTCCTTACGCAGTTTAGCGATCTGATTAAATTTATTTTAGATTTTGATAGATCAGATGCAGTAATACTAAATTTGTGTTGTCATTTTAATTAGCTTCTTTTCAATGGGACACAAGGGGGGTGATTTGCACTTTTGTGTTGTTTTTATTTTTTTCAGAGCGAGGCTGCTTTGGATGGGAGTATGTACAACGCATACATTATCTCTGATCCCGGCTCTGAAACTGGTGAATCCTCGTAGTGCACAATGCATGTACTGAGGAGATTCATGAGTCTGCAGTCACACAGAGTGACTGCAGACTTATTGATATGGACCAGACAACTCCTTTAACACCTTTACAACCCAATTCTTACCACTCTCAATTTATGAGGTAATTACTCTGGAATGCTTCAACGGATACCCCTGATTCTGAGATTGTATTTTTCATGACATATTGTACTTCATGATTGTGGTAAAATTTCTTCGATATCACTTGCATTTATTTGTGAAAAAAAACGGAAATTTGGCGAAAATTTTGAAAATTTTGCAAATTTTAAAATTTGAATTTTTATACCCTTAAATCAGAGAGATATGTCACACAAAATAGTTAATAAATAACATTTCCCACATGTCTAATTTACATCCGCACAATTTTGGAACCAAAATTTTCTTTTATTAGGGAGCTATAAGGGTTAAAATTGTCCAGCGATTTCTCATTTTTCCAACAAAATGTACAAAACCATTTTTTTTAGGGACCACGTCACATTTGAAGTCACTTTGAGGGGTCTTTATGACAGAAAATACCCAAAAGTGACACCATTCTAAAAACTGCACCCCTCAAGGTGCTCAAAACCACATTCAATAACTTTATTATTCCTTCAGGTGCTTAACAGGAATTTTTGGAATGGGTAAGAAAAAAATTAACATTTAACTTTTTTCACAAAAATGTTACTTTAGATCCAATTTTTTGGGGTTCAAAAATGGACCCCAAAATTTGTTGTGCAATTTCCCCTGAGCATGCAGATACCCCATATGTGAGGAAAAAACACTGTTTGGGCGCACGGCAGGGTTCGGAAGGGAAGGCGCGCCATTTGACTTTTTGAATGTAAAATTTGCTTGAATAATTAGCGGACACCATGTTGTGTTTGGGGAGCCACTGATGTGCCTAAATAGTGGAAAAAAACCGTAAAAATCACTGCACACGTAGAGAGGTATGGTATGCTTTAGGTGAAACTTTATTTAAAGGGTGATGCTTGAGGCGACAAAAATGTTTTCAGCCCCCAATTTTGCATTTTCATAAGGGTAACAGGAGAAATTTCACCATGCAGTTTGTTGTGCAATTTCTCCTGAGTAAGCAGAGATACCCCATATGTGGGGGAAATCCACTGCTTGGGCATACTGCAGGGTTCGGAAAGGAAGGTGCACCATTTGACTTTTTAAATGTAAAATTTGCTTGAATAATTAGCAAATGTGCCCATGATGTGCCTAAACAGTGGAGGAAACCCCCCACCAGTGACACCATTTTGGAAACTACACCCCTCAAGGATTTTAGGGGTATAGAGAACATTTTGAACCCAGAGGTACGACACAGAATTTGATAACATTAGGTCATCATATTGAATAAGTTGTCATTAGTTTTGAGCGCAAGTGCTCGCTACTTGAGTTTGCATCGGGTACTCAGGTATGCAGCATGTATCGCGGGTGCTCGAGTGACATGCTCAAGTCCCCGCCCATATGTTTCACGGCTATTAGACACCCAAAAAAAAAACATGCGGGGATTGCTCGAGCATGGCAGGCAATCCCCACCAGGTTTTTTGGCAGCGAAGCATATGGGGTGGAGACTCGAGCATGTCACTTGAGCACCCGCATACCCGAGCACCCAATACAAACTCAAGCAGCGAGCACTTGCACTCAACACTAGTCGCCATATCATCATCTTTTTTTTTTTTACTTTTGAAAAAAGTCCCAACCCTAACCCTAACCCCAACCCTAACCATAGCTCAACTGTAACCCTAGCCCAACCCTAACCTTAGCCCTAACTCTAGAGCAACCCTAACCCAACCCTAACCCTAGCCCAACCCTAACCCCAATCCCAACCCTAACCCTAGCCCAACCCTAGCCCAACCCTAACCCCAGCCCAACCCTAACCCCAATCCTAACCCTAACCCTAGCCCAACCCTAACCCTAACCCTAGCAAAACCCTAATCCTAACCCTAGAGTTTATTTTTTACGCCATTCCTCGTGCGGTATAAGTGATTAGATGACTTTATCCTTCGGGTCAGTGCGATTACAGCGATACCAGAATCAAATCGGGTTTTTATGATTGACAGCTGTCACACACTAAAAGACGCATTTTTTTGTAAAATCTAGTTTTTGCATCGCCATATTTTGAGAGCTATAATTTTTCCATATTTTTGTCTGACAGAGTCATTTGATGGCTTATTTTTTGCGGGATAAGTTGACATTTTTATTGGTGCCATTTTCAGGCACGTGACACTTTTTGATCGCTTTCTATTCTGATTTTTGGGAGGCAGAATAAACAAAACCAACAATTCAGGAATTGTTTTTTTTTTTTTTTTTTTTTTATGCTGTTCCGCGTGTGGTGAAATTGATAAAGTAGCTCTATTCTTCGGGTCAGTATGTTTACAGCGGTACTACATTTATATAGTTTTTCTATGTTTTGGCGCTTTTACACAATAAAAGCTATTTTATAGAAAAAAATATTTTTTTGCATCGCTTTATTCTGAGAGCTATAACTTTTTTAATTTTTGGCTGATGGAGCTGTGTCGCAGCTTGTTTTTTGCAGGACAAGATGACGTTTTCAGCGGTACCATTTTTATTTATACTCGTCTTTTTGATCGCGTGTTATTCCATTTTTTGTTTGGCAGTATGATGATAAAGCATTGTTTTTTGCTTTGTTTTTTTTTTACCGTGTTCACTAAAGGGGTTAACTAGTGGGACAGTTTTATAGGTCATGTCATTCTGGACGCGGTGATACCAAATATGTGTACTTTTATTGTTTTGTTGGTTTTTTTTTCATAATAACATTTATCGATGGGTACATTATATTTTTATTTTTGGTGGATTAATATTTTATTTTCTTATATTTTTTCAAATTTTTTTTTTTTTCATTTTTAAACACTTTTTTACTTTTATTCTTTGTCCCACTATGGGACTTTCACTTTTTTATTCTGATCGCCTGTATAGCATAGGGATGGAGCACCATCCCTGTGCTATACAGGCTGTCAGCTTTGCAGATGCAGAAGATACTTTGGTCATGCATTGCGCATGACCAAAGTATGTTCCTGCTGTCTGGTGACCCGGATGTTGTCATGATGACATCGGGTCGTCATGGCAATGTTATAGCAGAAGATGAGGCCCCTCAAGTTTAAGGGCCCCATCTATGCTATATAAGTCTGACAGTTATTTTAGGTGAAAACAACAGCAAGCTGAAATGTTCCTTCTTGTATCAATAGCGTGTCCTTGCTAAGAAGATAACGTGTCCTCCCTGGCCAGATGTTTCTTCTTGTAGCAATAATGTGTTCTTGCAAGAAGATAACGTGGCCTTGCTAGCCAGATACATCTAATTAAATATTTTAAAGCATACAGAAACTAGCTTTTTCGCTTGTTCAGCTAAACTGTATAATCGAACCATATATGGTAAATCCGTTTCCTGCCTTCAGGGTGTATATCAACCCTGTGTTCTGTAATAAAGTTTAGAGCAT
The DNA here is from genome assembly GCF_046119375.1 of Phyllobates terribilis. Classification (NCBI taxonomy): domain Eukaryota; kingdom Metazoa; phylum Chordata; class Amphibia; order Anura; family Dendrobatidae; genus Phyllobates; species Phyllobates terribilis. The sequence continues at coordinate 495,415,400 of NW_027362771.1, read as the reverse complement.
GTTTAGACACATACATCCTTATCCTGTGTCTCATTCTCTCCGATATCGTAATCCAAAGGATAGAAGACCCAGAATGCAGTGACGACAGCAACATCCGCAAAGCCGCGGCAGACAGCTTTGGACGCCGGCAGGAGAGGTGAGTATCCCGATCACCTCCCCTTGCCACCACATTGCTGCGATCGACCAGCATTGTGGGGGTTAATTTTCTGAGAGTGGTGCTGGACCACTCCCAGCACATAGCATCTGGTGTCAGCTGTGACAATCAGCTGACACCCGGCGGTGATCACGCCCGCACAGCGTGTGTTCGAGCGTGATCGCCATGATGTACTAATACGTAGCAGGCTTGGGCTTTAAAGGGGTTAAACCAGTTAGTGATACTGTGCAAAATATTAAATAAATAACATTTCCCATATATCTTCTTTACATCAGCATCATTTTTCAAACATCATTTTATTTTATTAGGATGTTAGAGGGGATAAAATTTAGCAGCAATTTCAAATTTTTTAAAGAAATTTACAAAACCTGTTTCTTTAGGGACCTATTCAGATTTAAATGGATGTTGAGGAACCTATATATCGGAAACTTCCCAAAAGTGATACCATTTAAAAAAATAATTCAAAACTGCTGTCGGGAATTTTTTTAACCCTTCAGGTGCTATACAGGAATTAATGCAAAGTGGAATGAAAAAAAAATAAAATTTAACCTCTAAAATATTGCTCAAGCCAAAATGTTTTCACTTTTACAAGGCATAGCATTAAAAATGGACTGAAATTTTTGATTTTATCAAGAGGCACATTTTGAATTCACATGTATTACACAGAATTTGATGACATTAGCTCATCATATTTAAAATTTTCATTTTTTTCATGGAAATGTTGCTTTAGCCCCTATTTTTTCACTTTTACAAGGAATATCACAAGATAATGGACCCAAAATATTGTTACCATGTTTCTTCTGAGCACGCTGATACCCCCATGTGGTCAGAAACATCTGTTTGGATAAATGGCAGGGCTCAGAAGAGAAGGAGCACCATTTGAATTTTGGACACAAATTTGGCTGAAATAAATTGCAGGCGCCATGTTGCATTTGCAGAGCCCAAAAGGTGACTAAACAGCAGAACCCTCAACAAGCTACCCCGTTGTGGAAACTACACCCCACAAGGATTTTATCCAAGGGCATAGTGAGCAGTCTGAACTCACAGGTACTACACAGAATTTTATAACATTAGGTCATCATATGGAAAGTTTTCATTTTTTTCACTAAAATGTTGCTTTAGCCCAAATTTTCACTTTTGCATGGGGTAGCACGAAGAAGTGGACCACAATGTTTGTTATACACTTTCTTCTGAGCGTGGCAATACCACATATGTAGTTAAAAATTTCTGTTTGGACACGTGACAGGGTTTGGAAGAGAAGTGACATTTGTTATTTGGAATGTAAATTTGGCTGAAATAGATTGCAGTCACCATGTTTCTTTTGCAGGACCCCTAATGTAGCAAAAACAACAGAAACCCCCATAAATGACCTCACTTTCAAACTAGACTGATCAAGAAATTTATCTAGAAGGTGGGTTGAGCTTGTTGAACCTGTAGATGCTTTACAGAACTTTTTACAATGTGGATGTGAAACAGAAAATTATGTTTTTTACACTAAAATGTTGTTATAGCCAGAAATTAGTAATTTGCACAATGGATAATAGGAGAAAATGGTCCCCATAATTTGTTACGTAATTTCTCCTCAACGCGATTATACCCCGTATGTGGTCAAAAACTGCTGTTTGGGTACATGGCAGAGCTGGGGAAAGAAAAAGCGCTATTTGATTTTTTAAATTAGTCTGGAATAGATTGTGAATGCCAAGTCACATTTGCAGAGACCCTGACATTCCACAACAGCAGAAACCCATGACAAATGACCCCACTTTGGAAACTAGACCCCCTCAAGGAATTCTTTTAGTGGTGTACTGAACATTTTTAACCTACAGGTGATCCGCAAAACTTTATAACATTTAGATGTGAAAACAAAAAATTCATTTTTTTCACTAAAATACTGTTTTAGCACCAAATTTATAATTTACATCAGGGGTAATAGGAGAAAAAGGGGCCAAAAAATTAGTCGTGGAATTTTTACTGAAAATGGCATTACTCCATATGTGGTTGTATACTACTGTTTGAGCACATGATAGTGATCGGATGGGGAGGAGCGCTACTTGGGTTTTAGGACGCAGATTCTATTTAAACAGATTGTGGGCTCCATTAACCAAGCCCCTGAGGTGCCAGATCAGCCGGATCCCCCCCAGATGACCCCATTTTGGAAACTTCACTGCTTAAGGAATTCATCTTGGGGTATAGTGAGTATTTTGAACCCAAAGGTCCCTCACAGAATTTTATAATATTGGAATGTGGAAATAAAATATTTTAGTGGTAAAAATGTAATTTTTTTTATTTGCTGCAAATTTGTCAGTTACACAAGGGTTAATAGGTGAAAGTGGACCCCATAATTTATTGTTCAATTTCTCCCGAATGCGGTGATACACTATATGTCATCAAAAGCTACTGTTAGGCCACATGCCAGGGCTAGGAAAGAAGGAAGGAGTGCTACATGGCTTTTGGGGAACAGATTTAGCTAGAATAGTTTGGGGACAACACTTGCGAAGCCCCTAAGGTGCCAGAACAGCAGAAAACCCCCAAAAGTGACCCCATTGTAGAAATTGGACCTCTCAGTGAATTAATTTATGTCTGCAGTGACTATTTTGTAACATCCATGCCAGGCTTTTTTCTGAAGAATTGCAAATCTGCCAGTTTAGTGCCCATTACAATATATGAGGGCACGGCTCCCATACAATGCTATGCAGTGCCCTCATATATTGTAGCTCCCCCATACATCTTGTACTTCTGGAGACATGTACCTCACAAATTGCTAAGTGCGCTCTCCCAACTACAATAATGGCAAACATGTTACCACTTACAGCTGTTCAGGCAGAGTAGGGCTCAGAAGGAGGGGGCATTTGGAATTGGGAGTGCAGATTTCACTGGATTATATTTGACAGGGTGGGAGCAGTGTTGCTTTTCTTTGTTCAACCAATAAAGGGAGAACCCCTATATTTCCAGTGACAGATGATGGACCTGAGTGGGGTTGGTTTTGTGTGGGATAAGTTAGGGTTTTTATTGGTAACCTTTTGGGGTACATAACATTTTTTGATCACTTTCAGTATAAGGCATGGATCACATTCTTGTGTTCTACGCTGAGCACTTACTTTTAGGTTTCCGTGTAAATCCCACATAAACAAGATTCAGACAAAACCCTTGAATAAACCAATCACTCAAATGAGGCAGATGGAGACACTTTGGAGTCTGTTTGGCATATGTTCCGATGGAATCCATCTTTTTAGGCATGCACAGATTTGTGGTCGCCCACACTTGTGCACGAAAAAGACACCTAAAATGATGGGACACCAACAGGAACAAAGACCAGACAGAGTCTAAAAGGATTTCATCTGCCTCATTATAGTGAGTGGTTCCATTGGGGTTGTGTCTGAATTGCGGTTTTGGGGATTTACATGGAAACCCCAGTGTAAGCGTTCAGCAGAGAGCGCAGGATAAATGTGACCCGAGCCTTATTCCAATTTTTGGGAGGAAGAATGAACGAATAGATAACAGTACAAGAATATTTCTTAATTTTATTTTTGCACGGTTAGCTGTGCAGCATAAGTTATTAGATGGCTTTATTCTTTGGGTCAATGTGATTCGATGTGATGCGATCTACTCCTCTTAGATTAGACCTCACCTGGAATACGGTGTCCAGTTTTGGGCATCACATCTAAAAAAGACATGGAGAAACTGGAGCAAGTTCAGAGAAAAGCGAGCAAAATGGTGACCGATCTGCAAACCATGTCCTTTGAGGAACGGTCAGAGGATTTGGGAATGTTTAGCTTGCAAAAGAGAAGACTGAGTGGAGACTTAATAGCTGTCTACAAATATCTGAAGGGATGTCACTGTGTAGAGGGATCATCCCTATTCTCATTTGCACAGATAAAAGACTAGAAGCAATGGGATGAAACTGAATGGGAGAAGATACACATTAGATATTAGAAAAAACTTTTTGACAGTGAGCGTGAATAACGAGTTGAACAGGCTGCCATGAGAGGTGATGATTTCTCCTACAATAGAAGTCTGCAAACTGAGGCTGGGCAAACAGATCACCCTGGACCAGATGACCCTGGAGCTCCCCTCCAACTCTAACATTCCATGATTCTATCATAACAGCAATACTATATTTATCTATATTTAAAAAAAAAAACCTCGATCATTTTTTTTATTGCACCGCTGGAGTGGTGCTTTACATGTAATTCCCCTACCCGCTGTCTCATACTCGCCTGCCTCCGATTTCATCCAGTTCCAACGTCACTCCAGTTGGTCTCCGGCGAAAATTGATTTGCTCGCAGCTCCAGTGTTTCATGGACCTGCGCTGAGGTCACTTTTCAATACAAATCCATGAGACCTGGCTCTCATAGAATTGTATTGAGAACGTGTGATGTAGCTTCTTTTAAATTGCTTTTTATTCATTTTCTTGTGTGTCAGTATGATGAAAAGGCAAAACATTTTTGTGCTTTTATTAGTTTATTTTGTTGTTCACTGTACTGAATAAATAACATAACAGTTTTATACAGTACATCGTGTCTTTCTCGATATTGCAATATCAATTGTGTACTTTTTTTGTTTATTTTTGTTTTATCACAAAGCCTGTGTTTTTAGTGTTTTTTGTGATTTTTGTGACATTTTTTATGTTGTTTTTACTTTATTACATATTTTATTTAGCTTTTTTTTTCACTTCACAGTATGTACCATCACAACAACTAGTACTTAGACCTAGCTCTTGCAGCCAGTGACACCATCCCTAAATGGTATGGTTTTCATTAAAGAGGTTGTCAACTACCCTGACTCAGTTACTGTGTTTGCTATAAATACCCAAGGATAGTGCCTCTAAAAATTCCCATATACCTTTTCTGTGAGCGTCATGTTGTTTTATGCCTTTCTGCTTCACTTCTTGAGCTCTGGCACCAGCTTTGCTGTCACAACCATCACTTCCTCTTCAGATTTATCTCCTTCTTGCTACATTTTTTGTCATGCACTGTATTGAGCTGCAAGCCAGCAGTGTGCAAATGCCCTGTAGCTCTGGCTAAACCTCCTCCTCAGCATCTAACAGCATCAGCAGGATCTCCTGTACTGGACACTGTTACAGGGAGCAAAAGTAATACACAAAGCGCCAGAACACTAGCCCTTGCAATAAAGATTATCCCCTACTCCCCCTCATGGATGGATGGATTAAAGGGTGGATGGATTAAAGGATGATGAGAGAGATAGAAATAAATGTTAATGATAATGTATGTAAAGTGCTGCGGAATATGTTGGCGCTATATAAAAACAAAGATTATTATTAAATGTATGTGAAAAAGGGTGTCAGTTAGACGAAGGTGCCGTATCAACACAGGGGGTCAAGTGTGATATAATATGCTAAGTTTATTGGTTTGTGTGATAAGAATGTTATATTTTATCCCTATGGCCGGTGTTATATTTCTGTTCTCCTCTAGGCTTTGCCTAAGGTCATCCCTGGGAATGCAGGAGGTCTATCCATTAGGGGAACCATACAGCGATGGGGATGCTGTTTGCATTACACTGCAGAGGACACTAAGTAGTTAACTGTGGTACTAGCCCACAATTTGGGAGTGGTTAGAGGAGTTTTAGAGAAAACTATTTTCCAGGTTGAGGAGTTAGTCTAGGACTGAGGATAGGACAGGTTCAAGTTCTGTAGAAGAGAGTGGAGGGAATAAAGCCAGACATTTCAGGCATAGCAGGTTTTAAGAAAGTTAATGCAGCAGAGCTTAAAGTTTTCAACCAGTACAAGTTTTCTTAATAAGAATAAAGACACCTCTAATGCTCCTTCTGGATGCTGGGACAGTCTTGGGCCTAAGCAGGAAAAGAAGATGATTTATCCAGCGATGATATTGTTAATAAAAATTAATTTCTCTTTATTGAGTAAAATTGAAAAGATAATCCAGTGGATACAGTCAAAAGCAACTACCATGCACCCTCCATGGCGATCCAGATCGACGTGTTTTGACAAGTCGAGTCAAAACCAGGTGAGGAAAATCAGAGAAAAGGTATAATAGAAACAAGTGCACCAATTCCTGCATTTATCACCCACTCCTGGTTTTGGCTCCCACTCCTGAGAAAAAATACTGACCGAATACTGACCAGATACTGATAATGGGGTCGTGGTTTAAGGGTGTATCAGAGACAATCACACTGACTTCTACCTCTATATTAGAGAATATCTACTGCTGTTATTTTAATGTTGTTTATATATTCCAAGAAAATCATTCCAAAGCTTAGGTTACGAATAATTACAAATGTAAGAGTCACAATAGTTATGTACTGCACACCTTTACAAAACACCATAGTAGCAACTTAATAATAGTATTATTAATAGGAGTGCTTAAAAGTATGATTATTTCTGTACATCAGCCACAAAGCTTGATGCTAGTTGGAAATGATATAGTTAAACAGTGTGTTATCCATCTCTCTAATAGCCAATCAAGAACAGATTGATGCCCCGCGGTGCATACGGCTAATACAAAGCCAGCACAGAATGTAATCTGTCTTATGTATAGATTAAGTAGCATGCTGCACTGTTTGATTAACATGTGCCATACCCATCCCAGAGTCTGTTCAGATGAGCAGATTAATAGGGAAGAAGAAGAGATGCTGTGTGACCACATTGACTTTGGTGCAGTGCAACCTTCCCATGATCTTGTTAGTTTACAGCCGGTAATGTGCAAACATACAGTATATGAATGAAAGTATTTGGACACCTACACATTGGTCTACCTTTGAGCTTCCACTTTTCTGGGAAGGCTTTCCACAAGATTTTTGGTGTGTCTGTGGGTATTTTTCCCAAAAGATCATTTATGAGGTCAGACAGTGATGTTGGATGAGAGGACCTGGTAGACAATCTCAGCTCTAGTTCATCCTACTGAAAGTGTTTGAAGGGGTTGAGGTCCGAGCTTTGTGCAGCCATTGAGGTTCTTCCACACCAAACTCCCCCAACCATACCTTTATGGACCTTGATTTGTACACTGGGACATAACAGTCATGCTGGAACAGAACAAGGCCTTCTCGAAACTGTTCCCCCAAAGTGGAAAGCATACAATTATACAAAATATCTTGGCATGCTGAAAGATTTACATCTCTCTATGGTGCTCATTAGGCCCCAAGAAATCACAATGTGAAATGAGGTCTAGTGACTGGGTCTTATACAATGTCATGCACATTGCGAGGCTTAGTCAGTGACGGAAGCACCAACTACACTGAAGACTGGACGGGACCAAAGAAGTCAACCAGACCACAGCAGGCCTGGGCGCTGGAGCAGATGAGGATCCAATGAGTATAATTTTTCAAAATTCTGCATTTTTTTGGGTATGGTTTCAACAAAGATGATGTGACTGTGCTCACCAGCAATAGGACCATTGTGTCCTCTAATAAGCTGCAGTGGTCAGTTGACTGGAACAGCGCATCATCAGAAAAATATACGATAATGCACAATGCAAACAACCTGCCGCTACAGCCTATCACAGGCCCAGTGGTCCTGTGGCTGGTGAGCACGGTGACATCATCATTTCTGGTGCCAGTGCACATCACAGAGATCCAGGTGGGTGACAGCAGGTATGTTTGATTTATTTTTTATCACTTTAAGTTTGTGCTTTTTCTTTCTTTTTATTTATTTTACTTTTATTACATTAGGGGTTAGTAAGCTGCCTTGTGTGTTGCTTTTCTGTGCGTGTGACAGGTGTTGAGGTGCAGAATAAATCTCACCAGTGACCATTTCTGTGTTGCTGGCTAAGGGCTCATTCAGACAACTGATTTTCACGTATGAGTGCTATCCGTGCTTTTCACAGATACCACTCATAGCTGTGATAGTCTATGGGGCCATTTTCATTCACATGAAAATCATGGCAATGTGTCCAATTTTGATCCGAGGGTCGGACAAAATCTGCAATGCAAGTCAATCGGTCTGTGAAAAAATCGGACCGCACTTGGATGATATCCTGGTGTGGTCGGATTTTTATGGACTGTCAAAAAGGAAAAGGTTTAGAATTTTTTTTTATTATTTCTATATTTAAATATATAGATAATTCACATAAAATAACATCAGTAGTGTCTTAGCACAGAATACTAAAATATTACTGTAGATTGTAAGTTTTTAGTAGCAATGTGTGAAAACTATAGGTACATAATGTGTATGCTATCTCCTGACACTGCACAGCAGGACAGAGTATAAGACACTATATGTCGCCGGCTCCCAGACAGCAGAGAGGCACAGCAGAGAGGCACAGCAGAGGAGAGCAGTGCTGCTCCACTGACCTCTGCTACCACAATCAATGGAGTTACAAATAACCGGATGCGCTTATTGCTCTGCGTGTTGTCCTACTGTGTGCAGCGCTGTTCAGTGTTATATGTAGGTCCATCGTAGGCAGAGGTCGGAAGAGGACTGCTCACTTCATCTCAGTCTCGGGATCTGCTGAGTTGAGCAGTGCTCTTGACATCTGCTGCTGAGATAGAGCTACAGGTAACACTGGACAGCGCTGCACTCAGCAGGACAACGGGCAGAACAATAAGCACATCTGAGTCGGGGGCCTCACTGTGGATGGGGGGCCTGGACAAGTAACCAGTCTACCCCCTAACACCAGCTCTTTGCACACATTGCGTTTTTGTCGAGCTTTTTCTCCACAGTTTTGTCATAAAACCTTAATGGTTTCCTGATGCCAGCAATGTGAATGAGAATCCTGAGTCTCATGCATACGTTGTTTATTTTTAACTTGCATATTTGGTGCGGATTTAAATCTGCAGCACGTCAATGTCACCCATAATAATGAGTGGGGAAAAATCGACACCAAAAGTTTTTGTAAAAAATGTGGCACAAACACAGATATTTTATGCTGCGTTTTTCCTATCAGGAGATGCAATATGGTACAGAAATTTCAGCACCAAATACTTAACATGTGCACATACCTTAAAGCCACAGTGAGTATTTGATGAGTTTTTACCTAAGTATTTGAAAGCCAAAACCATGAGAGGAACAGTCAGAGGAAAAGTATAATAGAAGCATGTCACCACTTCTGCATTTTTAACCTACTCCTGATTTTGACTTACAAATACTGAGGTAAAAAACTCATCAAATACTCAACGTGTGCACTAGGGTGACAATGCGTTCTATAGTGAAAATAAAAATGAGTTTTGTTTAAAGTCACACCCCCTATAAATTTTACACATAATGATCTGTAATATCCTTTATATATTGTTTCTTTAGGTTGTATTTAAAACGTGGCTTAAGGTCCTCAATGTCAGCCCTTGAACACTGTGGTAGATTGCCTCACTTGGCTGCACATAGAGGTAGACACAGAAACACTGTCTCTTTAAATCTTCCTTTGTGGTTTATTAAGGGGACTGCATAAACCACTGCAATGTTAGCAAAGCAAAACACGGCCTTCCCGGCCTAACAGGAAAAAAACAAAAAAGCATAACATATGGCACAGTGTTTGTTATGGCACAGTCCTTGTTGCTATGGGTAACCACCCGCTTCAGGATCAAACAACTCAAGGTTTAGTTTTTTTTCACATGGCAATACAACTCCAGAGCTAGTGCCTCCAGACCCACCCTACACCAAATGCTCTAAAAGGCTGGGAATTTGGGAATTTATCCTCTGACCTCCTCCCTCTCTACAGGTGTTTAATCACCCTAGCACTAAACATGGCTGATTAACCCTTTGTGTGCTGGAACATTTTTCCTATGTTTATATTACTAGAGCTAACAATCTCAGTGCTAAATATATCCCCTCCAGTACTTTGCCAGTGACTTTGTCACATATACTCCCCCTCTGCCCAAAGCTGTAGGTTTTGGCACTTTCAGTTATCAAACATGAAAGTCTAAACTGGGCATCTGCGTTGCCATGCTGCTTCCCAGGCCTGTGTTCCACATGAAAGATGAAGACCTGTAGCCCTCAGTTTCAACTCTTGGAACGTCATCTCTGCTTCAAGAGGCCATTTGGCCATTGATGTCTTCGTGCCCTTAAGAAGGTTGGTCAGGGATTGTGGTTATCATGGTGAAATGAAATTCAGAATACACCACTGATAGTATCCCACCATTCCCAGAAATACCCGAACCTGATCCTTGGAGACCGGTTTCGACCAATTTTGGACTGCCTCCACCTTATTCACTTGTGGCTTTACTTTGCTTCTTCCGATGATGTAGCCCAGGTATTTTCCCTTCTTTTCCTGATGGCACACTTCTTTGGGTTTATGGTAAACCCCTCTTTCCTCAGCGCATCCAGCATGGCCTGGACCTTCTGCAGATGACTTACCCAATCCGGGCTGAATGTAACAATATCGTCTAGGTAAGCTGCGGCATACTTTTTGTGAGAGGCTTAGAGATGGTCCATGGTCCTTTGGAAGGTAGCTGGGTCTCTTTGCAGCCCAAATGGGCTTCTGACATACTGGAAGCAACTATCAGGTGTAAAAGAGACCGTCTTCTCCTTGGCACTTTGAGAAGAGACTTTGCCAGTAACCTTTCGTTAGGTCCAGGGAAGTGATGTATCTGGCTGACCCTAGCTTCGATATGAGTTCATCGTCGAGGGGTATCGGATACTTGTCAAATTTTGCTCCCTATTTTGAAATCATCTTGCGGCTTGCTTCGGGGATTCTATAAGGCTTTTGGTTCACCTGTACATGTGGTTACATTAGAATTCCATGTTCACCAGCCTGAGTACGTCTTGGCAACTCTAAAAACAGATCCTAGTTTCGCTGAAGCAGTTCTCAGCACTGTTGTTTCTGGGCCGGTGACAGTATCTCTGCCACAGTGACACTCTTAGTGTCACCTTCTGGTCTCTCCAGCCAACATGGAATTTCAACATGGTTTCTCTGTTGCCCTGCCTTGACGGACAGTGGCACGGGAAGAGTTTGGAAGGTAGAGGTGGGAGCCGCTAGCTGGCAGGTGGGACAGGACTTGAAATATCTTAGGTTTTCACAGTGACATATGGGCCAAAAGTACCTCTGCATGACCCGTTCTTGAGTTTTGGCCACCCCCAGATGGCCACCCAAGAAATATGAATGGGCCCTGTCCAACACTCTTTGTCTATATGGTACTGGTACCAACAATTGCTCCACTATCTCCTCCCTCCCCTTAGTAACCCGGTACAATAAGTCCCCACTCAACATGACTCCTGTGTTATAGCATTTATAATGGTTACCTTATTGAACGCCTCTTCTAGAGTTAGGCACCTATGTTGGGTGAACCCAAAATTTTCTCTGGTCAACCCTATCTCAGGAATGTCTGCCTCAAGGAATACCATCTTTTCCTCTTCACCCATTACACAAAAGGGAAAGTCGTCAGATTCTGGGGTTGGTGAGACTTTTTAGGGCCAACCCGTTTTGTACCCGAGCAATCGAGCTCTCCGCCCCTCCCTCATAAGTCCCAAAACAACACAAAGTCCTAACCTATGATAATTGGATGAAATAAATCCTGGACCATGCCATCCTCATGGGACTCAATACCTCGGGCCGTCTCAATGACCACTCTGGCCACCGGATAGTCTTTAGCAGACAACATTCAGTATTATTCACTGTTTTCTAATCTCTAAATATTTAAGCAGCAGAATATACCACTCCCATGTGTCTTTTACTGTCTAATTAAAATTATGCCTGAAATTCACTTACTTTAATTTATAATAGTAATTTGCAAGTGTTGATGAGCGATATTAGGATGATTTGCAGCAACTAGGGATGAGCGAACCCCTGTGCATTCGGCTTCGGCTGCTTTCGGCCACTGTCCAGCTCCCACTGCAAGTGAATGGAGCAGAGAGTGAGCATGTGCAGTAGCGCGCACTCGCGCTCCATTCACTGTCCAGGCTTCTGTCCCGGACAATAAAGTTTGTTGAAAGGCTGAGTGCAGGACAGCCAATCAACAAACTTTGCAGCTGTAGCCCCTCCCTCGGCAATGGCAAAGGAGAAGGTGCACAGCTCAATACACAGGGATTCACTCATCCCTAGCAGCAACATACCAAACTTTAATGAAATGTGGTTTTATGTTTGCTATTTAGACCTCCCACAGGTTTAGTCACTGTTGTCAGAAAAATAAGAGTCTTCAAATTGCAGTGTTAGAAGAATGTGGTTAATTAGAGGGACAGCAGGTAGTAGTACCGGTTCTAAGCTGCCATTGAATTAGCATGTGTTGGCCAGGTTTTATTTCCTGCACTGTACAGAATCGCAACCAACATGTACCAGTACTACCATCGCTGCCAACGAAGTACTTAGGTTCTGGGTAAAAGCAATAATCCAAACAAGGCAACAATATCGTGTGATCAGTAAGGTGAAGAGTCTGTTTGGTCAATGGAAGAGTCTCAAGAAGAATGCTAAGCAGCAAACCAAAACACAAGAATTCATGCAGAAGGAATTTGTTAATAGACATGATGATTTGTTTGATCTCGCTCATGCTGATGCCATGAATCTTATAAAACTCCAGGAAAAACCATGATTTCTTGCTTGATCATAGAGAAAAAGGTCGTTGTGGAAGCATGGGACCATTAGACAGAAAGCTGGCCAAGGTCGAGGAAAGAAGATTTATGAGAGAATTACAGGCAGAGAAATGAAGAAAAAAGGAAACTGAGCGAGTTCAGCAGTCGACAACATCGGCTGAACTTTGCAGTAGTAGCAGTTGCAGCTACAACGACGCTTCCGATAGCGATAATGTTGAGGTTGAAGGGCATTTTAGTCCCAAGAAATGTAAGTCGGTATGACCTTTCAACATTGTGACTCCGGAAGTTGCTGCAGCTCTAGACAGAAGTAATATCAGTGATGGAAAAGCGACCTACCTGCTAGCTGGTGCTTCTCAATCTCTTGGCCATGATTCAGACAGTCTCACGTTGCATAGGGAATTTATTAGACAGGCTTGTTACTGGCATCGAGAGATTGCAGCAAATGCTATCAAACCTTTCTTTTAAAGCAGTGGCCCACTGACTGTATACTGTGACGGGAAAAGGTTAGCAAGCCAGACCTGCAATGAAACTGATGAGCGACTGGCAGTAGTAGTATCAGGAGTAGGAACTGAGAAGTTGTTGTCGGTCCCAGAGATGCCTAACAGCATAAAGCAGCACAAGCTAAGGCTGTATTCGAGGTTCTACAGAATTGGCAGCTCTAGGATAAAGTGAAGTTTATGTCATTCCACACGACAAGTAGTAACACTGGTACAAATACTGGTGCATGAGTCCTCTTGCAACAGAAACTGCAGAAAGAACTACTGAGTTTTCCATGTAGACACCACATTCACAAGCTAATTATTGCAAGCGTGTTTGATAAATTGTGGCCGGCATCAACAGGTCCAAATATAAAGTTGTTAGGCTATGTGCCCACGATGCAGAAATGCTCAGGATTTTTTTCCTGAGCATTTCTGCATCTCCCTGGCAGAAAAAACGCATGCGGATTGTACATGCGGATTCCTGCCAGGGACAAGCGGATGTGAAGCGTTCTTCACATGCATTTCCGCATGCCGGTTGACAAGTGCTTTCCAAGCGGTTTTAGCATCACTTGGAAAGTGCTTGTCAACTTGGTCACACTATATAAATCCATGCAAACGGTAAAGAATGGTAAAAAATAAAAGAATGGTAAAAAAAAAATAAAAAAAATCTATTCTTAACTTTCGATGGCCCCCGGAGTCTTGCTTCGCTCCGTCCTGGCTTGCCGGCAGCTCGCGGTACACTACACTGAAGGACCTGCTGTCACATGACTATGACGTCAGCGCAGGTCCTTCAGTCTACCACAATCTGCCGGCAAGCGAAGACAAGGAGACCGGGGCAATCAGAAGGTAAATATAATATTTATTTTTTATTTTATTCTTTTTTTTACAGGTTCTATGGTACCTGGGTCCGGAGGAGAGTCTCTTGTCCTCCAGACCCGGGTACCATCCGCACATTGGAACGCATGGATTCCGCATGTACAGATGCAGTGATGCGGAATCCAAGCGTTCCAATGAAAGTCAATGGCGGCGAAAACGCAGCGATTCCGCAAAATAATTGGTAGTGCTGCATTTTTTTCCGCAATGATAGCACGCAGCGGAAATTTCCGCAGCATGTGCACAGTACATGAGGATTATCATTGGAGAACATGGCAGGCCTTTTACCATGCATTTTAAGCGTTTCTGCTGCGTTTTTGCCGCTGCGAAAACGCTTAAAAAACGCATCGTGGGCACACAGCCTTAGAGAGATTTTTGGCTGCCTGGAATCAACAGGATAAAACCATGTTTTCAGCTGGAATGGAAGATGACATAGTTTCAACTGAGCTAGGTCCACTTAAGGAGTGTCTAATTGAATTTTGCACCAACCAGCTTGCACAATGCCATCCAAGAGATGATTACAAGGAATTGTTAACAACACTGGCCCTCTTGTTCCTTGGTTCACTGACAAACCCAGACGTACACATCAACACTCCATGCGCCTACCATTGGGCGTGAAGGACGACCAAAGTGATATATGGTCTGAAAATTTTCGTGCTTCATCACCAATTTCGTTTAACTTTGACAGAGTTAAAAAATCTCCGTCAATTTTGCAGTTTTACTGTCCGCTTATATTTGAAGGCTTGTTACCTCTGTCGGATACTAGCCACATTGCCATGAAATTACTTGACATTGCTGCAAGAACTTGTAGTATACAAAGGAATCAACGTGCCTGCTGCAATAAAAACTTTCAACAGACACCTGTGGTACCTCAGTGAGATTACGGTGGGTCTTGCTTTTTTGGACAGTGAGGTTCTAACCGCAGAAAAAGTTGAGATGGTACTGGCTCTGCAGAAGGAAGGGAATGAAGTCTGCTCAACTTGTGTGCAGCTTGCTGAAGACCTTGTGTCACACTAGAAGCTTCATCACTTCATGTCGTCCAACACAAAAAAACTGTTCGTTACATTGGGAATAAACCAAGATTTTCTTCATCAAGATCTTTGTCTGTGGCACACTAATGCAAGTTACATCGATGCATCCTCAAAAGTCGCCGGATTGAAAAACATGAATGATGCCGCCGAACGCTCCACTGCACTCCCTTGAGTACATTCAATTTGTCACTGAGCACTCAAGATGACCAGAAACAGTTTATTCTCCAGTGTGTGGAGAAGCAGTGCCATGACTATCCTGAACCAAATAAAGTGGGTTTCGTTAAAAAAAATTGAACCCATGAAACTACTGTAAAATTGTATATTTACTTTGCTACATTTACAAATAATTGTTAGTTTTGTGATGATTGAGCCACCTAAACAATGTTTCAATGTTACAAAATTTTGTGTATGTTACAATCACACCAGAGGGAATTATTCCCTGGGGTGAGACCTAAAAATTTGCACACAATTTTTTAGACTGTCACCCTAGTGTGCACGTGGCCTAAGGGGAGTTTAACTTGAAAGGAGGAGAGTGAAGTAATTCTCAGGGAGTGGGACAGACTAGACCATAGATCGTGTGTATGGAAGGAAGGAGACACTGCTAGCAACCCTGCAACTGGAAAAAAAGGTGGCTGTCTGAATCTAAATACAGCAGGCAAATGCAGGTGATAAGAAGAGTAAGATGGGAAGCAGACAGGTGAGCTCAGCTTGTGTAGTACAGAGCCAGAAGTCTAAGAGGTATAGCCATGGATTAGTCCGATCCCTGATACGACATACAAGACGAAGCAAACAGATGCTGGGTGTAAGCCAGATATGAAAGTATTAGTGCAGAGATACTGTGTTTCTCAACAATAGCCCAGAATAATTCTATCTGAGCACAGAAGCGATCCATCAATTTAAAAACATATTTTATTAATACATAAGTAAAGTATAAAGATTAAAAAAGCAGAATGTTGCAAAAAGGGACGCTGAACGCTAACAATAATAGTAAATACATATAAACATAAAATAACATATGACCTTAATTTATTTCAATAGTAAGCATATATACTGCTCTCCTACCAGATATCCGAATTATTAATCACATATAAAGCAATATAAATCCAAAAAGGTATAGGTTAGAGTGTAGATAAGGTAAGTAAAATGACTCCACTGAATAACTAAATTTATGAATTAGTTGATGGAATCCACCATACACCTCTATATCCCCGCCTGACCTGTTCTGTATAATAATAGATAATGCTTCAGAAAATAGTCAAATACCTAGGATGAAGCAGTGATCCCAGAGAAGTGCTGGATGTGTCCAGAGTCCCCTCACCCCGACACGCGTTTCACTGTCAGCTTCTTCCATAGGCGTGTCAGGGTGAGGGGTATGCTGATATTTAAATACATCCCTATCCAATCAGCGTTCTGGTAATGGCCTCCGTCATCTCTGATGTAGGGGACGCATGCCGCAACCGCCCAGCCTCTATTCAAAAGGATCATCCTCATGACGCTCTTTGGAATGCAAGCCGTCAAGGCTGCGTGTCATGGTGTGAGCATCACAGAAAGCACTGGAGGCAGAGAGGCAACGCATGCGCACCCGCAGAGTGACAAGCAAGTTCGGGCGGAGGAAAGAATAAGAAGAATGAAGTGATCTGACACAACCACCTAGTGGAAGATGCTGAAAGCATGGGCCAATTCATGAAATGTGCATAAATTACTGTATATTATCCATAAGGATATAGTTATCCATATATTTAAACAAAACTTAAAGAGATAATATGTTTGACAGGCCAGGGCATGGGTACTGCACCAAAGTGAGCTGCGATGAAAGGAAGGCAAGCTAGAAAATGTTGGGCCAGTTCAATTATGCTATAACTCTAAAATGTTTCTCACAAGAAATGTGAAGCAACTTGTAACCACAACGTGTGAACCTCTGTGTAAAGCAGAAGATGTAAAGAACAAGCTTAGTATCAGCTACCTACTGTACATACATTTCATCAGTTACAGATCTGGGCAAGTTTCATTCCCACTTTCAATGTTGAAGGATTACTGGTACCACAGAATAGTTTTCCTCCATCTGATTACAGGCACTCGGGGAGAATTACCCTGGATATGCAATGCGCATTTCGCCTTCTGACAGGGTCCTGGAGATCGATCCTGTGGTAAATGGGCACTATCTTTTCTCTTGTTAGGACAGACTTATTGTGTCTCACTCACAGTTTTGTAGTCTTAGAAGAAGGTCTTATAACTGCTACTTGGTCCTGATGCGATGAAGCAGAATTTGTCGTGTTGAGCTCTTCCTTCAGGTTAATAGATCCGTCCACTTCCAGATCTGGGCAAGTTTCATTCCCACTTTCAATGTTGAAGGATTACTGGTACCACAGAATAGTTTTCCTCCATCTGATTACAGGCACTCGGGGAGAATTACCCTGGATATGCAATGCGCCTTTCGCCTTCTGACAGGGTCCTGGAGATCGATCCTGTGCTAAATGGGCACTATCTTTTCTCTTGTTAGGACAGACTTATTGTCTTGCCTGTGTCTTTCTCAGGGCAGCAGTCGGCTCACCATGGCAAAAGTCTCTCACAGCATCCATGAGTCCCTCTCGTCAGTTGCTCCACCAACACCAACTGCCCCACGTCGCAACCAACACACAGCAGGCTGCAAGGGGGGACAGGACTAGTCCACGTACACACAAATCAGAGGGGAGTATTGTTTCTAAGTAAGTAACAGTGCAATTCAGTTTGTAGGCTGACTAGGGTCCAACTCCCTACAGCTTCATCTAGCAACATGTGGTCACTGGAAAGATCTTTAAAGGAGACATTATCCTGCACAAAAAACTCAGGGAACTGTTTTACTAGTGCCTAGGGTCAAAGCAGAACACGTCAGCTCATGCGATCCTTACAATCGG
The DNA here is from genome assembly GCF_046119375.1 of Phyllobates terribilis. Taxonomy (NCBI): domain Eukaryota; kingdom Metazoa; phylum Chordata; class Amphibia; order Anura; family Dendrobatidae; genus Phyllobates; species Phyllobates terribilis. The sequence continues at coordinate 495,397,542 of NW_027362771.1, read as the reverse complement.
ACACTGATGCAAAGGAACTATGTTGTCTAGAATAATAAATCACATATTAATAACAGACTGATGGATTAATCTAGACTTATGGATACTTACAAAACATTACCTTACAGAATGCATAAGTTTGCTATAAAAATTGGTGGAATAGGAATGATATAGGAAATGGGCTGTTTTTTGGTGGGTTTTGACAGTTCAATCAAAATAAAGGATAATGTAAATGATAGGGCGTGCAATGACATTTTAGATCATTGTGTGCTTCCAACCTTTATTAGTTTGGTGTGGTGGAACACAAGTGACTGCATAGAGCCTTGACCTAATCCCCATCAAACATATTTAGGCTGAATTGGAACTCTGATCACGAGTCAATCCAACTTATCCAAAATCAGTTCTTGACTAGTGATGAACGAACATGCTCGCTACTGCTCGCTGCTCGCCCGAGCATCTCACTGCTCAAGATGCTCGGCGCTTGCCGAGTATTTCCGGGTTGCTCAGGCGGGAACTCGGGTCCCCTCCCTTCATGTTTGGTGCTCTTTAGAGAGCCAATGAACATGCAGGGATTGCTTGCCATGCACTGTAATGCCGTAGCCATGTAGGTTGTGGGCATTACAGTGATTGGCTGGCCGCACAGCGTCATCAAGTCTATATCAGACCTGGCGCCATGCTCGACACAGTCACTCCAGATCAGACTGTGTAGGGAGAGCTGCTGCTGTGTCAGGGAGAGATTTGATCATGTATTAGGCAGTGTAGGGAGAAAAACCGTACATTACACATATCCATCTTAACAAACAGTCCTTCTGAGGACTAATAGATATTTCTATACAAAGGCCCAGGTCTCAGGGGCCAGAAATACTTTTCTTTGGATCTTAATCCTCATTATTTGCTTAAAAAGCAATCCAGAGAACACAGTTTTTCTGCGCCATTTGATTGTTTTGGGAGAGGTGCTGCTGCGTCAGGGACAAATTTGCTTGTGTATTAGGTAGTGTAGGGAGAAAAACTGTACATTACACATATCCATCTTAACAAACAGTCCTTCTGAGGACTAATCCATCTGCAGAGATATCAGGCAGGCAGGGTGTATAGGCAGGCAGTGTATATAGCAGACTGCAGTGCATACAGCACAGGAGGCTCCATTCCAATTCTGCCTTTTGCTGCTGTTAGATATTTCTATACAAAGGCCCAGGTCTCAGGGGCCAGGAATACTTTTCTTTGGATCTTAATCTTCATTATTTGCTTAAAAAGCAATCCAGAAAACACCATTTTTTCTGTGCCATTTGCTTGTTGGCACTGCAGAATACAGCCAGGTCCTTTCCATATTAGAGCGCTAGAAATCCAGCTATTTAAAACTCTGTTTTCTCCGTCAAACGGATCACATATGCATTGTCAGAAAATACTGCCATTTCTGGTCTCCATTAAAAATTTCCTTGAGTGTGTCATTGAAGCAATTCACCACAGTTTGCTGTTCAAACTACTTACCTACAGGCCAGGTATTTAAAACTATATTTTCTCTATCACACAGATCACATATAAGTTCGCTCCAAACTCAGTCATTTGTAGTGAGCGTGGAAGAAACTGTCCTGCATTTAAAATGGGCAAGGCACGTGGCAAGGGATGGGGAGCTGGACTTGATGGTAATGGTGCATGCAGAGGTCGAGGACAAGGCCGTGAGCAAGCTGAAATTGTGCCACAACAAACACCCAGATCTTCTCGCCTAACCTTCCTGTCCCAATTTCTAGGGGACCGCAGCACACCACTATTGAACCCAGAGCAGTGTCAAACGGTTGTTGGCTGGATAGCGGATAATGCTTTCAGTCACTTAGCCACCATCTTCCACAAGGTCAAGTCTCAGTAGCCGTGAGTCTGGACTGAATATTCCTCACCCTGATCCTCCTTCCTCCCACCATGCCGAATACCCAGAGACAACTGATCCCACACTTGGACACTCTGAAGAGCTGTTCACTTTTTCATTTATAGATTCGGGCCTCTGGCCCGGTCCACTGGAAGCGGGGCAAGAGGAGATCGCGTGTAGCAATGCCCAAATATTTGAGCAGCCACAGTCACACGAAGGCGACGGTGGGAAAGTGTCACAAGAGGTGGACGATGATGAGACATAATTGCCAGAAAGTTAGGAGGAGGACCAGGGTGCGGAAGTGGAAGACGAGGTGGTGGAAGATATAGTAACTGACCCAACCTGGTAGGAGGACATGCAGAGAGAGGACAGCAGCACACAGGGGGAGGGAGGTAGAGCACACCAACAGGCAGGAAGAAGCAGTGTGGTGGCCGCAGACAGAAGGCAGGCAACCGTTCCCCATAACACCAACACAAAGGAAGTTGCCAGTACATCTGTTAGGTCTTTCAGAGTCTGGTTGTTTTTTAAAGACTCTGCCGATAACCCCAAAAAGGCCACTTGCACCACCTCCCAGGCCAGCATTAGCAGGGGTGGCAAAACGACCAGCCTGACTACCACCAGCATGATCAGGCACATGGCAGCAAAGCACCCGACTTTGTGGGCCGAACCCCAGGGTCCAGGAACAGTGTCTGTGGGTGGCACCATTGCTTCTTCCGCTGTTGTGCATGCAAGCCAAACCCCTGTCCATGGAGCATGCGAAGACGCCTCCTGCCCTGCACCTGTCGTTGCACACTCTCAAGTAGCAGCATCAGGAAGCACGTCCATGTCCTTGCACAGTGCAGCGTTCAGTTGTCCATAGCCCAGTCCTTGGAACACAAGCGCAAATATGCAGCCAACATCCCCCAGGGCAGGGACGGTACATCTCACTGACGGCACACTGGGTTAGCATAGTGGAAGCCTCGACACAGTCGGACTTTGGGATGGAACACGTCCTCACGACGCCAAGGATTGCAGGCCCTAGGTCAATCAGGGTTGCCCCCACGGTCAACAGCTCCTGCACATCATCCTCCTCAGCCTCCTCCTGCTCTTGAGCCTCCATCTCTGAAATGACCACATCAGTCACAAGATGGAAGCACTGCAGCACTACCTCGGCCAAGCGGCAACAGGCTGTGCTGAAGCTAATATGCTTAGGTGACAAACCGCACAATGCTCAAGAGTTGTGGACAGCTCTGAAAGAGCAGGCAGATCTGTGGCTCACACCGCTGAACCTACAGCCAAGCATGGTCGTGTGTGACAATGGCCAGAAAATGGTGGCGGCTCTGAGGCGAGGCGAGCTCACACACGTACCATGACTGGCCCATGTGCTTAACTTCATAGTTCAGCGGTTTCTCAAATCCTACCCGGAGCTGCCGGATCTGCTTGTTAAAGGACACCACCTATGTGCCCATTTTAGAAAGTCAGCTACAGCTTCCGCCGCCCTTGCAGTGTTTCAGCAGTGTTTGCAGCTTCCGGCTCACAGACTGGTGTGTGATGTCCCCACTTGTTGGAACTCTACACTGCAGATTTTGGGAAGGATTTGAGAGCAGAAGAGGGCAGTTGTTGAGTATCAGCATCAACAAGGCCATCGGTATTCAGTTCAGACTCCACACATAAGACCTCAGGAGTGGACATGGATGTCAGACATATGTACCATCCTCCAAAACTTTGAGGACTCCACCAAGATGGTGAGCGACGATGACACCATAATTAGCATCACCATCCCGCTTCTCTGTCTTCTGAAATGATCTCTGCTCACAATCAAAGAGGATGCATTGCAGGCGGAGCATGATGAGATGGAGCAAGGAACCATGCAGGGTGATTACACACAGCCAAGCCTCATCTCATCCCAACGTGGATTGGGTGACAATGAGGAAGAGGAGGAGGAGGAAGTACAGGAGCTAGTTTCATGCACTATAGACGCTACTACCTGCACAGCTGTCATACCGTCTGTTCAGCGTGGATGGCCTGAGGACAGAGAGGAGGAGGAGGAGGAGAGCATGGTCAGTCATCCTCTTGGTGAGGACACGGAAGTCTTGCCTGTTAGTAGTCTGGCACACATGGCTGAGTTTATGTTACGCTTCCTTTCCCATGACCCTCACGTTCTCAAAATTTTTGGTGACAGTCATTACTGGTTGGTGACACTTCTAGACCCACGCTACAAGGAAAACTTTATATCTCTTATTCCTGAGGCGAACAGGTCTACAAAAATGGGGCAGTACCAGAAGGCCCTTGTTGCGGAACTATTTAAAAAATTCCCATCTGAAAACGCTGGCGGCAGAGGGAACACTTCGTTGGACAACCCAGGAGTACAGGCGAGAGAGACACAACTTCAATCCAGCAGAGGCAGGGGAACACTGTCAAAGTTCTGGGAGAGTTTTCTCAGACCCTCCCATCGCACAGGCCATGAGGTGAGGGGTACTCTCACAAGGAGTGCAAAGTTTTGGAAGATGCTGAGGGAGTACCTTGCCGACAGTACCAACGATTCCTCTGTGTCTTATAATTATTGGGTATCCAAGCTGGATACGTGGAATGAACTGTCTCTCTATGCATTGGAGGTCCTGGCCTGCCCTGCCGCCAGCGTTTTATCAGAGCGGGTTTTTAGTGCCGCCGGTGGAATTATAACTGATAAGCGCATCCGCCTGTCAACTGAAAATGCTTACAGGCTGACTCTTATAAAAATGAACAAGGGCTGAATTGGGCCAGACTTCTCAACAACACCGAATGATAGCAGCGTAACATAAACTCCAATCCAGTGTCTTTTCTTGGGAAGTGTATTCCCATGCACCTTTTCACACCCACACATGGGTATACGCTTCCTGATTTTGTCTATTTGCTCTTGTCCTCCTCCTTCCCCTCATCCTCCACCACCATATCACCAGGGTGACTGTGGTCCGCGATGCAGCACCCACATAATTTTTTTAAAGGGTGTTTATGATGCCTGTAAAAAAAATGTTTTATACAGTATGTTCATGTATACCCCCCAGGGGTAAATGTTTGTCAGCCCATACACTTAGTGCATGGGCATTACAAGTATAGGAGGCCCGCTCCTTTCTAATGGGAACTTTTTTTATGAGGCTCTGCTCCACGTCTCTTCCAAGGGGCATTGAAGTGCCTCCAAATTTTTGGCAGCACTTGCATTCACTGCATAGGCCAACACTATGGGAGACTCTCTCCTTTCTAATGGGAATTTGTCGTTACTGTGGCCCTGCTCTGTGTGTCTTTAAATTCTTAGTGGGGTTTTTCCTAAAATTAGTCAGCCGTGGGACTCACTGCATACCCTATAACTGGATAGAAGACCCTCTCCTTTCTAATGGGAACATGTCGTACTTGTTACTGTGGCCCTGCTCTGTGTGTCTTTAAATTCTTAGTGGTGTTTTTCATAAAATTGGTCAGCTGTTGGACTCACTGCATACCCTATAACTGTATAGCAGACCCTCTCCTTTCTAATGGGAACATGTCGTACTATGTTACTGTGGCCCTGCTCCATGTGTCTTTAAATTCTTAGTGGGGTTTTTCCTAAAATTGGTCAGCCGTTGGACTCACTGCATACCCTATAACTCTATAGCAGACCCTCTCCTTTCTAGTGGGAACATGTCGTACCTTGTTACTGTGGCCCTGCTCTGTGTGTCTTTAAATTCTTAGTGGTGTTTTTCCTAAAATTGGTCAGCTGTTGGACTCACTGCATACCCTATAACTGTATAGCAGACCCTCTCCTTTCTAATGGGAACATGTCATACCTTGTTACTATGGCCCTTCTCCATGTGTCTTTAAATTCTTAATGGGGTTTTTCCCAAATTTTTGCAGCCCTTGCAGTCACAGCATGGGCATTACCACCATAGGAGACCCGCTCATTTATAATGGGAAAATTTTTTTTACTGAGACCCTCCTCTATGTCTCTTCAAAGGGGTATTGGGTTGCGTCCAAATTTTTGGCAGCCCTTGCAGTCACTGGATACGCAATAACAGTATAGGAGACCCACTTGTTAATAATGGGAACAACAAAGCATAGCCAGTTGATGGCTCTTTAACAATAGCAAGGGGCGACTGTTGGCCTTTTAAGAATAGTAAGGGCCGTCTGATGTCCCTGTAAAAATAGACTTTTATGACTTTCAGAGTCCCTCCATCAAAAATAAAATAGGATGTGTCTGATGATGTGTCACACACCACATTGCCAGATAAGGTTGTAAAATGTTAAAATGACATTTCCCAGTGGATGCATTTGTATTAAAAAATAACTTAAAAAAAAACAAAACAATAGGATCTTTCTTTAATATAAAAAACAGCGTCACCAATTTAACCTCCATATAATCACATTGTTCAGCTCTTGCACCTCCTCCTCCATCTCCAAAATGACCACATCAGTCACAAGCTGACAGTGACGCACCCCCTGGGCCTGTGTTGTGCTGCTGTGCAGGGGGAATACCCGGAGCCGGATCGCTGGGGGTTGTAGTTCTCCGTGGCGGTGACCCGGTCCGTGCCCAGGGTGGTCAAACCAGTGGCAGTCTATTTGTATTGTAATAAGTGTCCAACTACGCCACCCGTGGATTGCGGTCAGTGGGGACCGCCGCTGCGCTGCCGACCGCTGAGGCTGATGTTGGCTGCGCAGCCGAGTATGGGATAACTCCCCACGGGAGGAGTATTGCCTCAGGGCAGCTAATGTGAGAGATGGTGGTGATGGTGTGAGCGTCCCAGTACTTATGGTGCTGGTGCGGCGAGGAATCACAGAGACGTGCAGTTGCAGTTTTCAAAGCTTTACTCACGGTTGTTATTCTGGTCACTTGTGCACATGAGGGACCGCCTGAGCCGTGCTGCGTTCACCAGGCAAGGGACTCGGTCAACTCCCAGGCAATTCCAGAGTGTGGTTCAGAGCTCCCCTCTCTTCCTTTCTACTGACCGTCCCCACCAGGGACCCACCTTTGTCCAGCTTCCTCGGGCCTTCTGTTGGCGAAACCTCTCCCCGTTTTCCCTGACCCTATACGGTATGCCTTTCTGGTGGATGTAGTGAGGGGTCGCACCAAGATGTGGTCACAACCTCCGGTTTTGGCTGAGGATTAGTCGCCTCCACCAATTCGGGTTCCGGTACCCTGCTCTGCCAACCCTTCACCCTGTATCTCCTGGGCATATGGGATTCCTTCTGCCTTTGTGTCTCTGGGCCTTTCTCTGTGTTCCTTGCTTCCTTCCTCCTCTGTTCCAGTTCCTTTCCTACTTTCCTTTCCGTTCCTTCTTCTCTCTCCCTCTCTCAGGCTCCAGCCTCCTGACAAGGCCTGCCTGCAGAGCAGAGCCCATGCAGGGGCTTTGCTTCCCGTCTTCTCCTCAGACTGTCTCCACTGAACTGGCTACTGGACTGAACTGGCCTCTGTCCTAAGATGGTGCCCACCTTATATACCTCCTTCTGACACCCGAGCCCAGGTGACTAGCAACCAATGGGCTCCTACCTATGCCCAGAGACCCACCCCTATCTGCTCCTACACCACTGGGTATTCCACCCCCTCCCCACTCCGGCCAGGAACAGATGCTGTCGTGCCTGCACTTCTGTCTAGTGGGAGCACCATTGAGCTGTTCCTCGGAAATGGGGTGTGTGTGGTGCATGCAGCCTACCGAGCCCTGGTCCACACTCCATCCTTACCCGGGAGTGGAATATCACACCTCTGGACTGAGGTGCAATACCCCTGTAGCAGCCGACCCCTCGGGGTGCTACAACAGCATTGCAGCACTGCCTTAGCCAAGCGGCAACAGGCTGTGCTGAAGATAACATGCTTAATGCTTAATTGACAAACCACCCAGCACTGCAGATTTGTTGAAAGCAGTAACACAGCAGCCTGATCTGTGGCTCTCACCGCTGAACATACAGCAAGGCTTGGTCATGTGTGACAATGGACGGAACCTGGTGACGGAGAAATGACAGCTGGGGTAGATACGGTTTTCCTCTATGCCAGTCCTTTCACCGAGCTAAAGAATATGGCTGTGGTGAAATACAACTCCCACTGAGAAGCTCTTTCAGATTGAAAAACATTGTGCCCACCAGAGGATTTGATTCTGAGGGCTAACCTTTCTCACCCGATCAAGGGCCCCAAAGCAGCTGCAAAGTTAGCACTATCATGAATTCTCCTGAGGTAGAAGCCAAGACCGTCCAACCGTCCAACCCTGCCGAGAAGCAGTCCTGGCTAAGAAAAGTGTGTGGGAAGGTTCCTGTACACTCAATGGCTGCTTTTGTACTGAGGAGGAAACACACGCAAACACAGGGAGAACATACAAAGTCCTTGCAGATGTTGTCCTTGCTGGGATTTGAACCCAGGATCCCAGCGCTGCAAGGCATCAGTGCTAACCACTGATCCAATGTGCTGCCGTTCACCCTCTAATATCTAACAGGCTGGAGAAACTTGCACCTACTGCCACTCTATCTTCAGCTCCTTTGTGAGAAAATGTATTTGGGCAGCCACTTAGTCTACCAAATAAAATTCCCGAGAAGGAAATTGAGGATGGCTTTACTACTGGTACTGGGGGCAGTGCTAATACCATGGCGTCGTACCATAGTTTGCTGGAAATATTCCAGGCTGGTAGGAGGCAAGCAAATTCCCACAGAAAAGTACCAGCAATAATGTTCAGGCCGCATTTCAAGTGCAAGCAGCTTCAGAGGACTTCCTGGGAGAAATGACATGCAGGGTAGATACGGTTTCCCTCTATGCCAGTCCTTTCACCGAGCTAAATACAGCTCTCAGCAAAAAAAGGTGAATGTGGCTCTGTACCGTCCCTGGCCACATTCACCTGTCCACGTGTTTGTGGTTAGGCTGTCCTTCCCAGTAAGTGCACTGGGGAGGGCACGGGTAATGCTGTGGGACCCGTGCTTGTGGAAGGCGGAGGCGATACTGGCAAATATAGTGGTGGCTGGGGACCGGGTATGGACACCCGGCAGCCGCCGACATGAGGTTGTGAAAAGCTTCCACCTCCACGAGCTTAAAAGGCCATATTTCAAGTGCAAAGAGCTGCCCAAAAATCTAGCAGTTTAGTGTGGCGGCCTGTGGGTGGGTGGGTGGGTGGGTGGGTGGCTGGCTGCATACTTGCACTTGCATTCCAAGCAACAGAAAACTAAGCAGATGGTGGCCTCTATCATCATCATGGCCTCACCTCGGCACTATGAACTCTCCTGAAGGAGAAGCCAGGGCCTGCCGGTGGAGTCTACGGTTCTCTGGTGGGCCCTTCCAACCCTGCCAAAAAGCAGCCCTGGCTAAGAAAAGTGTGGGGGAAGGTTCCCGGAAACTCTATGGCTGCTTTTTTTAATGTGGATTGGCCATGCTTATGCATGTTATTTCTCAAAACGAATTACAGATCAGGCCATTGTCCAATTCTGTATTCAAGAAATTAAATGCGCAAAGAAAGATGTGTGTGTGTCAAAGCACCACCGACAAGTGCGAGTTGATGTTGGACGGGCTGCCATTGCTTCTGCAACAAGCTCAATTACAGGACTTCCTGGGAGAAATGACACGCAGGGTAGATACGGTTTCCCTCTATGCCAGTCCTTTCACCGAGCTAAATACAACTCTCAGCAAAAAAAGTTGTGGACTGGCCCCGTACCGTCCCTGGCCACATTCACCTGTCCACGTGTTTGTGGTTAGGCGGTCCTTCCCAGTAAGAGCACTTGGGAGGGCACGGGTAATGTTGTGGGAACCGTGCTTGTGGAAGGCGGAGGCGATACCGGGAAATATAGTGACGGCTGGGGACCGAGTATGGACACCCGGCCGCCTCCGGCATGAGGTTGTGAAAAGCTTCCACCTCCACGAGCCTAAAAGGCCACATTTCAAGTGCAAGCAGCTGTCAAAAATTTGGCAGCATAGTATTGCAGCCTGTGGGTGGGTGGCTGGCTGCCTGCATACTTGCGCTTGCATTCCAAGGAATGGGTTAGGGACAACTGAACGCTGCAGTGGGACAAGGACGTGGACGGTGATTGTTGCAAGTCTGCAATGACAGGTGCATGGCGGGAGGCATCTTCGCATGCGCCAAGGATCACTTATGATGGGCACACTTTTAGGCAGTGACCTGGGAGTCAGAGATGCTTCCAGAGATCTTCCCCATGCTGTTCCCATGTCTTTTCAGCACTGTATGCTTGTGTCTGATGATGTGTCACACACCACATGGCCAGATAAGGTTGTAAAATGTTAAAATTACATTTCCTGGTGAATGCATTTGTCTTGGTTGAAAGGAATTCAAAAGTGCAAAAACGCATCAAAAACGCTACGTGTGAACATAGCCCAAGTTGTGGAGGAGTATTTTTGTTTATGGTTATTTATTTTGTCTTATATACAAGTCATTACCCTGGAAAGGATGTTCCTTAACATATTTCCCATGCATGCATGGTTAAAAGGTTGCGTAAAAATTACAGTGAAAAAGAAAGTTTGATCTAAATCCCTGTTATCATAGAATGCTTGTTAGGACCCAGGGCAATATGAGTATTTCATAGACTGCTCATTTTTTCCATGCAATGGTCTCAGGAGCTATCAGAAAATTAAGCCCCAGAAACCTGGATCAGACTCCATAGGCAAAAACATTTTGTTAATATGAGAGATCAGAGAATGGCTGGACCGGTTAAAACTGACAGAACTTCATCAGTCATCAGTCATGGATCTGAAGTAATGTGCATTGAATGACAAGAAAATTTTATTGACACCTTCAATAATTGCCTTTAGCTCAGCAACTACTGTGTCTAAAAATGTACAACATTTACTAAGTCCTCTTATATACACAGGAACATGCTCTATGTCTAATTTCTAGTACAATATTGCCCTCTAGTGGCTATATTTGGCATTTTACATTTAAGTACATTCCTTTTAATCCACATACACGTTCTTGGCACAGGAGTATATAGATTCAAGATAAAGGGAAATTGTCAGCAGACTCATGCTGTCCAAACTGCAGGTAGCATGAATCAGAGCTTGGATGCATGAGTGCAGCTAGATATATTATTGTCTGAAAAGCTTCAGTGTTTCAGAGAAAATATGCTGTGAATATCCGACTGGAGACCATAGCCGGAGACAAGAACATGCCGGCTCTGCCCATGGCTGGCTTTTTCCAGTGCAGGTGATTGAGAAGTCTCTCCCATAGGAAGAGACAAGTCTATCACTTAGAGAGAGCAACACTGGGAAGAGCCGGCCAAGGATGGAGCCAGATTAGTATTTTCTTCAGCTATGGTCCTGTTATAAGTATATTTTTAGTAGCAAAATAGGATGGGTAGGGTGGCAGACAGAGGTGAAAGAGAAGATGTATGGTGGTGCAGAACTGGGAGCACTTTGTCGGTAAGAATGATAAGTTTATATTGGACTCTGTAGTGGATGAGCAACCAGTGTAAAGACTGGCACAGTGTGGAGACATTGGTGTAGCGGTTGGACAGGAATATGATCCTGGCTGCTGCATTCAGGACAGATTGGAGAGGGGAGAGTTTAGTAAGAGGGAGATCAATTAGAAGAGAGTTGCAACAGTCCACATGAAAATGAATAAGAGCAACAGTAAGAGTTTTTGCAGAGTCAAAAGTAAGAAAAGATCAAGTTCTAGAGATGTTTTTGAGGTGGAGGTGACATGAGCAAGTGATCGATCAGATATAGAAAGTGAAGGAAAAACCTGAGTCATATATAACCCCAATATATTTGGCATTCTGCTTGGGAGTAATGGTGGAACCACACATGGAAATGACAATATCGGGTGTAGGTAGGTTAGCAGAGGACAGAAACACAAGGAGTTCAGTTTTTGACAAATTCAGTTTTAGCTTGAGGGAGGACATGATGTTAGAGACAGCAGAAAGACAATCACTGGTCTTTTGTAGTAATGCAGGGGTGATGTCAGAAGTAGAGGTGTATAATTGGGTGTCATCAGCATAGAGATTGTACTTAAAGTTTCATCAGAGTTTCATGAGTTTTTCACCTTCTTCTATCTTTCAGATAAAAACAGACAGCACACAGATGACATATTGTTTTTTCAAAGACCCATAGACTTTCATTGCCAAGTTTGACCTGACACTTGGATCAGTATCACACATGTCTGAGCAATTTTGCATGGACCACTTGGTCCGCAAGAAATCATAGATATGTGAAATGCCCCATAGACTATCAGGGGTATGAGTGCTATCCATGAAAGACACTGTTAACACTGTTTACATGAAAAACTGATGTCTGAATGAGCCCTTACTTGTTATGTATTACAAAACAGCAGGAGAAACTGCTCCCTCTTCCAAATGCCTTGTACAATACATGCAAAAAGGTCTGTAAGCAGAAACACACAGACAAAGCAGATAACTTGCTGATATATTTTCTCATAATATTGTAAAATAATTTTTTGTGTATTTTAGGTATGAAAAAATATATTATGTTGCTATTCTTGCCCTATTGGAATAAAGTCACATGTATGAACACATAATGGAATTTGATGATTCACACCCTCTATTGATTAAAAGCGAGTAATGCAATTTGAATTTACTCTAAGCAAAATGTCACTGCTTTTTAAAGATCAGACACAGTGGTGACATTAATAAGTAGCACAGACATCATTCAATCTGCAGAAAACTCAGTTAAAGATCATTTCTTCCTAACATAAAAACCAATAATTACAGATATAGCAGAGCTGAATTGTCATTGAACTTTTTCTTTCATACCCTGTGATAACTTAGTCAGTTAAAGGGCATTTGAGCTGTGATCTGTGTTAATAATGAAAGGGGCAGTGCTCTCACTGGTTGCTAATTCTGCTGATAGATAGGGGTCCCACATGTTAGACCCACACAAGTCACTTAGTCCTGGCCTATTCGAAGAATATCTATTAGAGTAATGCTGGATTTACACATCCATGTGATGCACAAACTGCCTGTGAGTCTCCAGACCAGAACTTGACAGCTTCATATATGGCTATGAGGCTGCTGAGTTTGGGTCACGAGACCCGCTGCTGGCCCATGAATAACAGACTGTGACATATTGAACCCACCATAAGGGTTTATCCCACAAACAACATTTAGCGCCTGTACACAGGTAAGAAATGTATAATGGATGATGATCTAACTGCAGGAACCACCACCAATCATGAGAATGGGGAGCAACCTTCTCTGTGTGAATTGAGTGGTGGTGCACAGGTGTAACCAGCACTCCCAGGGAGCAGAACAGTGGTCAAGTAAGCGTGTAAGGGGTGGTTGTAATGTTGTTCCTCTTTACGTTTGTTATTGTAGCCCTTAGTGGTAGAGTGGTTCCCCACTCAGACATAGCAGCATGAAATCATGCATGCACAGAAAACATTTCTTACTCAAAAAGAGGCAATGAGCTTAGCGGTTTCAACAATTCTATAAAGCCAAAGACTTCGTATTCACAGAGGTTGCCAGATGGTATTTACAAAAATAGTGCTACTAAATTTTCAAGGGCTGAAATTGGAAGCAAAATGCCCTCTGCAGCCAAAATTGAGAATTGCACTGGTGCCCCAACAAGAAGCCAAAATGAGTAGTATTTTATTTACAATCAGGAGACACTTAGCTTGAAAAAGTTTCACTTAGAATTATTTTCAGTTTCCTTACAGGACTGGTCAATCATAGCGTCCCTGAGCTCGTGTTGCCCTTGCCCTTACAAACACAGGCATCCCACGCTACTTCAGTGTACATCAGGCTCACATTCCTTTACGTGGTAGTGCAGTACTCTGGACCTCTGTCTATGGTCCAGTCTTCTGACCTCTAAGAGAGGCTTACTCTCATTCTACCCACATTTGTTATCTGCACCTTAGACCCTTTTACCTGTAGAGACTTTCTCCTCACTTGCAGTACAGCCCTTTCCTGGGCTACAAACCTCTCTGCATGGCTTTGACTTTCTAGCACTTCAGGTGGCGGGCAATTATCATGTTATGACCAGAACGCCGGTCGAATGTGTATGAGGGATACGGCGCTGCTATGAATGACTCTGACCTCGGTATAGTGGCAGATAACTTGCTTTATACTGGTCAAACAAATAACAGGGTTAAATGTTTCTACAAAATTTGGGCCACAACAGCCACGAACACAAAATACAAGTTATGCAGCCCGAGAGAGCCCAAGTGCCAATCTCGCGAGAATGAGCCAAACTACCCCTGGGCTATGCCGCTCTCACACTTATTCAGTACAGGGCCTACCCAGGATGTTACCTCTTACGTGGCACATAGTCCTCCCAGGAATATAACCTTACACCCCCGTCCCACACTAATACAATATGATCCGGGTACCCTTGTTTTCCCCTTGAAGAACACTCATATATATTTAGCCAACGCGTTACCTATATAGTGTACAGTTTCTCTTCCTACAAGACCAAAGAGAAATCTCTCAGACTTAATACATATACAAACAGTTAACAAACTAAACCTTTTATTAGACCTTGATCTCCGGCCACAGGGTTTGATCAGCTTCTCCTTCTCACCAAGCTCTCCAGCACATCCAGGTGTAAGCAGGAATTAGAATCAATCTCAGTCTCAAAGTGTAGTTCACAACAGGGATCCTTTGTAGTATCCATGTACACAGAGTCTTAGTATACCAGATCCTTCACAATCTCTGGATCTAGCCTGATCAGTCCATCAGCAGTGATATACACCAGGCAGTTCTCAGCACTACTGGAATCACTAACTAGCTTTCTCTGACTACACAGTTGGTGACCAGCCACAAATCTCAGTAACTCACAAGGCACAAGCTTCTTCTTGGACACACAGTCCGGCTCAAGTCTCTACAAGCTCCAAGCGTCTCTTGACATCAGACACATCTCGTCTCCTCAGAGAACTTCCTGGTTCTGTGTTTCCCCGGCTTTTTACTGGTCCCCGGGCTTTTTTTTTAACCTGCCTCTTGCTGACTCCTGATGGCCGGACTAAGTCATTGCAGGAGAAATTTATACTGTCAGTAATATAAACTCATTACTAGAAAGACATGTCAACATGTTAAACTCACTCACTCTCTCTATACCTCTGCTCACCCAGACTTTGGCAGTTTGAGCTGCTTAAAGAGGTTAACCAGTAATTTTTTTATTGATGGCCGATTCCAAGGATAGGTCATCAATATCTCATCGGTGGGGCTGTGACAACCAGAACTCTCACCAATCAGCTGTTACTGGTTAAAACTATGGCCAGAAGTTCTAGAATGGAAGTGGAACACAGCAGCTCCATCAAAACTATATTTGCCGTGGCCGGGTACTAGATGCACCACCTTTTCCTTTGAGTACCCACTATAGGAATGAGAGAGGTGCTGTGTTCTATCAGCATCCGAGAACTTATGACAGCAGCTGGCACCAGTAGCAGCTGATCAACGGTAGTGAAGGGTGTCTCCCACCAATCTGATATTGATGACCTATCCTAATGATAGGCCATAAATAGAAAATTACAAATAAAAAAGCACCACAGCACTCCTCTGTTGTTCAACAATGGATATAGTTTTTATTGCAAACCAGTGTATATATTTGGTTTTCAGTTTTTTGGACGTTTGGGTTACCCAGACCTTCATCATATTGCATTGAAAAAATTAAATAATTCAATGTCAGAATATGTGTGAATTAAATTTACATAAGTTACCCAATTGTGATAAGTCCAACAAACATTACTACACACATCAAAACATATGTATGTTATGAACAGAAAAGAAACAGTGGCTAAAAGTCCTCAACACTAGTATCTAGCAGTCAAATTTATATTAAACTTGTGATATTCTTAAATTAATAGATAACCAATGTATTAGCTAATTCACATTGATATGCAAAGAAGGAAAAATGGTACAACAACAATGGGAAAAAATGTTTAAGCCAAAATCAAGATATCAAAATAACAATAACTGCTGTTAGGAAAACATCGAGAACTGTAAAATAACTTGTGTTATTAGTATACTATACTCAGAAATGAAGAGTTGCTAAGAAAAAGGAAAAAAAAACAATCATCAGCTTAAAGGATAGCATAAAAAGCAGATTGCGTCAAAGCATGTAGAAGCTTAGCTAGGTAAAAATGGATGGAACGATGCTGTCGCTATAGAGAAGTGTGCTGCAACTTGCCACCTTCTGATGGTTAGTAACTGAACAAAATGCTGTCAGGTGAGAGCAGACTCATTGTTTGGCAATTGTTTAATGCTGAACAAACCCCCAGGATGTAAAAAAAATAAAAGGAAAACAAGTATATACACAGGATTTTAATAAAAACTGTATTCATGCAGTGTCATTGTACTTTTTTATTGGTGCATCCTACCCATGCATACTCCAAGCATTCATAGTAGAGTGATGGGTATATTTTTAACATCAATAAAAAGTGTGTGGCCAACCGCTTTAAGGCTTCATGTACTTGACCTCCTATCTTTTAGAAACACTCTCTGTAATGGTGGTCTCCTTCTCTTTCACTAATGGCTGATCAGTCTATTCACTTATGGCTGGTCAGACAGTCAGAACAGTCACGGAGGCAATCTCCTCTCTGTAACTCTTGTTCACTTTACATGTTGTCTGCAACTGACCCAGAGTGGCTGGAAAATAACCTTGAAAGAGTAACCATTGTTTTAATTTTTACTTAATAGTACATGTGAAAATTTCAAGCACCCTTGTGGAGGAATGCAGGACAGTTGAGCTCTGAGAGAAACCAGCTAATGATGTAAAACAACACTGCTGCTATACTGATGTAGATGGCAGGAGATAAAGTTGGTCCTGCAGGGTACTTGTAAGGAATAGAGAATGTACAGAAGCATAACGCGAATTCTACATTTAGATTAGCTTGAAGAATAGTCAAAGAGGTGGGGCTTTTCACTAACGCACAGGAAATGAAGGGAGGGCATCTTCAGCACTGTGGAGAGGGAATGCTGGGAAATGTAATTTTAGCAGTGTAAGGACAGGACCACCAATTAAACTATGTCTGGAGAGACAGAAATGAAAAATATACAAAGGTACAAGAAACAAACTTCATGTTCTGCTTAGTCTGTATATTAACAATAAGCATGCATTTTCTGTGTTTTGTGAAAAATCATGCGATTGTGGGAATAACCCTTTAAGGCTATGTGCCCACGATGCAGAAATGCTGCATATTTTTTACGCTTCTCCCTGGCAGGAAAAACCCATGCGTTTTTTACATGTGTTTTTCCCGCCAGGTAGCGTTTGACAAGCGTCTTTGCATGCATTTCTGCATGCGGGTTATCAAGCGCTTTTCCAAGTGATTTTAGCATCACTTGGAAAAGTGCTTGACAACTTGTTCACACAATATAAATCCATGCATCAGGCATGGATTTATAGTAGTGTGACCAAGTTAGTTAAAAAAAAAAGAATAATTAAATGGTAAAAAATACAAAAATAAAGTTTATACTCACCTTCCTGTGTCCTCCCGGTGTTCTCTCTGCCGCGTCCGGTGTGTTGGGCGGCTCGCGTTGGTGTGAAGGACCTGCGGTGACGTCATTGAGCCATGTGATGGGTCACATGACTCAGTGACGTCATGGCAGGTCCTTCACAACAGCGGGAGCATTGCAATAGACCGGGCGGAGCAGACAAAACAACGGGAGGACATCGGAAGGTGAGTATAAACTTTATTTTTTATTTTAAATTCTTTTTTTTACAGTTTCTATGGTACCCAGGTCTGGATGAGAGTCTCCTCTGATCCAGACATAGGTACCATCCGCACAAAGAAACGCATAATATCCGTGTGTACAAATGTACTGACACGGATATTATGCGTTTCAATGCAAGTCAATGGCGGCGATTACGCTGCATGTCCGCAAAATTAATGGACATGCTGCGGATTTTTGAGCGCAGCATAAACGCTGCAGAAAAATCCGCAGCATGGGCATTGACATTGCGGCTTGTCATTAGGGACCATGGGGGCGGATTACCAAGCGTTTCCCAAGCGTTTACGCTGCGGAAATTCCGCAGCATATATGTGACGCCCAGCTGCGCTTGGTATCACAGATCCTAGAAGTGTGTATTCATGGATTCCTCCACAAGAGGCCCCCATAAACATTCACACATCTCCACCTTCCACCTCAGACCACCAGAGGGAGCCCGTTAGGGATATAAATAGGGAAGGTGGAGCCAGGCAGTTCAGTCTGGAGTCGACAGAGAGCCAAGTCTGTTAAGAGAGTTCCTGCAGTAGAGAAACCTAAGAGAGGTCAGCCTGCAGTGGAGCACAGTCCAGACTCAGGTGTAGCTCAGAATAGTGAGCTTTAGGTGTGCCAGCGCCATAAGATCGGTGAAGCGCGGCAAGCTGCCGTTAGTGTGTATAGCCTAGTGAGGGCCCGAGTAGGCCGAAGGCGAGTGAAGAGTTAGTACATAGGGGGCAGAGGAGCTTAACCAGCTCACCCCGAAGCATTACCGGACACCGGGTCCGAGCTTACAGGGATCTCTACGACCCAGTAAGGTATAACCGGAATCCCTGGAGAACTACAGGTCCCAGGATCGCTAAAGTGCTGATACGTAACAGAGCCGGGAGACACATAGGCCCCGCAAGCTGAGGAGCGTGTATTCCAAGAGAAAGCCCTACCACAAAGTCAGCCAGCGCAGGACAGAGACAAAGTTAGGCCTAGCTCCAGGCAGATCAGAAACTTACTATGCAGAGGCAAGTAACAGAAGGCCCTACACCCGCTCATTGGGGAGGAACTTGATATGCACCCTTCACCCTACAGTGCTCTGGGATGTGCCTGAATTTCCATCAGTAAAGGTACTGAAGTGACTACCGTGTCCGTCCCTGTTCTTGCCCTGACCCGGCTGGATCTCGCCTGTCCTGCATTCCCTTTCCGTACGCTGCCCTGAGGCCTAGCTCCACCTGTGGGGAGCTATACCATCGAGCTGCCTTATCATCGGCCTCAGTGGACTGCGCAGCGCTGGTGATTCTCACCAGAAACCACAGGTGGCGTCACGAACTTTCATAAAACTAACAAACCTATTATCCCAGTATATTATCCACCCTTTTAAAGAGTGACCCCAGGGTACGGGCCCGGGAGCCGACCACCGCGACATCCCCTATGGCCAGGCAAAGGCCCGGGTACCGAGTCATCCCCATCCCCTGGGCTGGTCATATACGCTTGTAAAACGCTACGTGGGCACATACCCTAACTCTGCATGTCTGTTATAGCACACTTGTTTTTGTAGTCAAATTTGACAACTATACACACCACAATTATATTGTGGTTTGCTGTTACATTTTGCTTTCTGCACATGTACCCACCTAGCATTTCTTGTTATGTCTAGTGTTGAGCCACCCCCGTAGTGTTCGAGTTCGGTTCGGTTCGTCGAACACCCGTGTGTTCGCCGAACTGTTCGTCGAACTGTTCGTCGAACACCTTCGAACACCGTTAAAACCAATGGCAGGCAAACAAAAACACATAGAAACACATAGAAAACACCTTCAAAGGTGTCCAAAAGCTGACAAACTGCTCAGAAGACATAACTAACACATGGAAAAGTGACAAGTACATATAGTCATGCGAAAATAAAAGAGGTGGAGGAGTAAAAGGAGGGGGAGACACAGATATAGGCATGTCATGCCCTTCTAAAATCCAAAAAGTGAGAAGCCGACACGGCCAGTCCGCTCCTGCCCGTGCCACCTCCATGTCGCCGGGTTTGTGCCAGAGCCGCGGTGAACCCTGACGGCCAGCCCCCCTCTCCCAATACTGGTGCCTGTCCGCTGGTGGGTCGAGCGAGCCCCCCTGTGGTGGAGGCAGCTCTAAGCTTTTTAATTTAAATTGTCTCTCTAATTTGAATGAATACACTTTAAATCCATTTACAAGGATCTATTGGAGGGCAAGTCTCATGCCAGCAGCCGCGGTAATTCCAGCTCCAGTAGCGTCCACTAAAGCTGCTGCAGTTAAAAAGCTTTTATAAGGATCGAGCTCGGCTGTCCACCGCAAGGCATCCTACTGCCAGTCCCAGCCCCTATGCCTTGGGGTGCCTCCTGATGCTCTTCACTAAGTATCCCATGGTCCCGAAGCATTTCCTTTGAAAAAATTAAGTGTCTAAACTACAGGTGGTGCAGCTTGCTTAACAGCCGGGATAATCCGCTGACTAGCAGACACTGCTACTAGGCACAAAGTATTTCCTGGGCTAGATGCAGTTAAAAATTTGTAATTAGATACTCTCGTTGGATGCTGAGAAAGCATTCCATAGAGTCTCCTGGCACGCCATATATGATTCTCTTAAAAAGCTTGGGGTAGGGGTCTAGGGGACCCTTTTATAGCCAAAATCACGGCCCTGTATCGCAATGCGTCACCTAGGCTGAAGATAAATGGAACTGTAGCACCCTGAGGGCTCGGTTGCTACAGACGTATTGCACCTCACCCAGAGGTGTGATATCTCACTCTCAGGTAAGGATGGAGTGTGGATCAGGACCCGACACCTGCATGCATTACACCACATTGCCGTGGGGCAGGGCGACCAATATGCCCCTGAGATGGGCACGACAGTCCCTGTCCCTGGCTGGAGTGGGGGGAGGGAACACTGAGGAAGGGGAACCCTGTAGTGCAGGAGCAGGGAGGAAGCAGTTCCTGGGTGCATTGAGAAGGGAGTATAAAAGGTGGGCACCATCTTAGTTCAGTGCAGAGAAGTCTGAGCAGAAGTGGCAGGGAGCAGGGGCTCTGCATGAGCTCTGCTCCGGAGGCGGGCCTAGTAACAGAGGCCCAGGCCTGGAAGAGGGAGAAGGAAGGAAGAGGAGCGGAGAAGGCTCCAGGAACGAGGAATGAAGGGATCCCAGGGGTGCGGACGGGCGAGTCGCCACCGCACGCCCGAATCCACCTGCGTGGAGGGGTCAGGCCAAAGGGGGAGACCGGTCCCCGAACTAGTGGAGGCAGGAAACGACCTTCAGCTAGAAACCGGAGGCTCTGACATTTTATGTGGCGCAGCCCCTCGCTACACCCGCTAGGAAGGCACCACATAGGGTCAGGGAAACTGGCGCCAAGTTTACCAAGAGGAGGCCCGAGGCAGCCGGACAGAAGTGTTGGTAAGAAAGGCCAGACAAAGGACACACAAAGGACGTCCTGTGAATTGCTCCAAAGTTATCTGGGAGTTGTCTGAGCCCCTCACCTGGTGAGCACAGTACGACGTGGGCAGCCGTTACCTGCAGACGTGGTCTGGATAATAAGAACTGTGAGTAAAGGCCCTGAACTGCATCACTGACTCCGTGTCGTTACTGCTGCTGCCCTGCACCATCACCCCCATCCTCCGCATACACTGCCCTGAGGCTATACTCCTCCCGTGGGGAGTTATGCTACGCTCTGCTGCACCCACAACACCAGCCTCAGTGGTCTGCCCTGTAGCGGCGGTTCACTCTGACCGCAATCCACGGGTGGCGTAGTCGGACATTTAAACATGAAAACCACATAAATAGTTCCGCCACTGGTTTGACCGCCCTGAGCCACGGAACTGGGTCGCCGCCACGAAGACTACAACCACCAGCATCCACCAAAAAGGGTCCGGCTCCGGGTGTCCCAAGGCCCAGGGGGTGCGTCAGAACATTTTCATCACCTTTCACAATCACCAATGGGACAAGGCAGTGATGTCCTCTGTCCCCTCTCTTATACATCCTAGTGACGGAGCACCTGCTCTCATCAATTCGCCATAACCCCAATATTAGGTGGATTGAGGTGGGAGGCACCGAGTACAAGTGCTCTCTATTTGCTGATGATGTCCTAGTATATATCACTCAATCACATATATCCATCCATGCTGTTATGGCTGAAATAGATCACTTTGTTACATGGTCAAATTTTAAAATCAATGCAGCGAAGTCTGAGGCCCTCGATGTCTCCCTCCCCAAATCCATATAGGATTCCATCCAGTCCAACTTTCCCTTTGCCTGGCCCTCACAGGGTATCAAATACTTAGGAATTCCTATTCATAGAGACCTCTCCCATCTATGTTATCTTAATTTTGGGCCCTTTATTGAACAACTCCATACAGACCACGGTTGGCAAGTTAGAACTGTAAGATTCACTACGTGAACCACTGGTGTTTTGTGGAAAAGCACATGTACACTGCGTTCCAAATTATTATACAAAAAGTGTTTAGGAGTGATAAGGGAAGAATTTGTTTGTTTGTCAGTTAAACTCATTGATGGTGATGTGTGTCAGGGCTCTTTATATCACTGTAAGCAATTGCAGACACCTGTGCTAATTAGTTTGGCAGGTGTGTCCAATGAAAGGCAAGACTACTTAAGAAGGCTCTCTCACATTATTAAGCAGCCTACATTTTCTGCCAAAATGGGAAAGAAAAAGGATGTGTCGGCTGCTGAGAAGCAACAAATTGTGGAGTGTTTAGGTCAAGGCATGACTACAATCAACATTGTGCGATGATCAGGATGAAGTGTCTTGGCAATCAAGAAGTATGTAGCTGATTCACAGTACACACGTGTGCGTGCTGATAAGGGCAAATTGAGGACTCTTTCCTACAGGCAATTACGTCAGGTTGAAAGAGCAGCGGCAAAAAAGCCTTGTCATAGCAGCAGACAAGTTTTTGAAGCTGCTTGTGCCTCCAACGTCCCCCGAACAACAAGATGCAGGGTCCTTCAGAGGTTTGCAGCTGTGCATGCGCCATCCTGTCGACCTCCTCTATCCACTTCACACAAGCAGAAACGGCTCCAGTGGGCCAAACATTACATGAAGACTGATTTCAAAACTGTTTTGTTCACGGATGAGTGCCGTGCAGCGCTCGATGGTCCAGATGGATGGAGTGGAGGATGGCTGGTTGATGGACACCCCACGCAAACACGGCTACAGCGCCAACAAGGAGGAGGTGGAGTAATGTTTTGGGCTGGAATCATGGGGAGAGAGATTGTCGGCCCCTTTAGGATCCCTGAAGGCGCTAAAGATGAACTCCATAATGTATGTGGATTTTCTCAAACAGCACTTCCTGCCATGGTTCAAGAAGAAGAACCGTGTATTTCACAGCAAGATCATTTTTCTGCATGATAATGCACCATCTCATGCTGCACATAAAACATCTGCATCTCTGGCTGATATGGGCATAAAAGGGGACAAACTTATGGTGTGACCCCCATGCTCCCCTGACCTCTACCCCATTCAGAACCTTTGGAGCATCATTAAAAGGAGTGTCTATGATGGCGGGAGGCAGTTCACATCTAAGCAACAGCTCTGGGAGGGTATTCTGTCCTCATGTAAAACAATTGAAGCAGAAACCATCCAAAACCTGACAAATTCAATGGACGAGAGAGTTCAGAAGCTCCTTTCGAACAAGGGGTCCTATGTGAAAATGTAACATCACCTAGAATAGAGTTTTGAGTTGAAAACTGTTTGATTTCAGTTTCTAACAACCTGCTAATGCTTATAATTTCAAAAATGACCATTTTTTTGGTCTTTATTAAAATGAAAAGGTTGATCGAAAAGTTTGGGGGATCTAAGAGTGTGGCAACCCAGTAGTCATGATTACTTCGAATTCTGACAATATGAGGGTCATGCTGCAGGTAGTGCAGCAAGAAGGCACTTATGTGCCTTGCGCATCTCGGAGCCCCAAAATTATTTTCCGGGCTAGATGCAGCTAAAAATTATTATTAATTTTAAATCTGGTGAAGCTTTAGTATAGATGGCCTAATAGGATCAGTGCTGCACACTGCTACAAAGCCCAAATTATTTTCCAGTCAAGATACAGATAAACATGATTAGTAATTTGAAAGCTTAAAACGGTTGGTAGGGTGATTTTAACCAATCATCAAGCTTTTACTCTCCCCAGGATGACACAGGGGTAGAAAAGTCGTTTCGGATCCATGATTTGTTCATCTTTATGAACGTGAGTCTGTCTACATTATCAGTGGAGAGCCGCGTGCGCTTATCTGTCAGCACACCACCAGCAGCGCTGAACACACGTTCAGACAGAACGCTGGCTGCGGGGCATGACAAGATCTCCAAGGTGTAAGTGGCTAGCGCCGGCCATTTATCCAGATTGGAAGCCCAAAAAGAGCAAGGGTCCAGTGACACAGTCGTGGCTTCAATGTTTACTTGGAGATACTCCTGTACCATCGTCTCTAGGCGTTGACTATGTGTCAGACTTCTTGTCTCCTGTGGCCTTGCAAAGGATGGGCTAAAAAAGTGGTGAAATGATTCGCAAAATTGATGTTACCAGCAGATACTGTGGTTCTGTTACGGTTTGAGTGCTGAACACTTGACGGTCCCACGGTTGGCAAGTTGGAACTGTGAGATTCACTACGTGCACCACTGGTATTTTGTGGAAAAGCACATGTAAGATTCTGCAACAGTCTCTGCTGATACTCCTGCATGCGTGCATCCCTTTCTATGGCAGGAATAATTTCTGCAAATTTACTTTTGTACCGGGGATCTAACAGTGTGGCAACCCAGTAGTCAGGATTATTTCTAATTCTCACAATTCGAGGGTCATGTTGCAGGTAGTGCAGCAAGAAGGCACTCATGTGTGTTGCGCATCCAGGAGCACCAAGTCCCTGTTGTGTTGGTGGCGAGGTAACAATCATGCTTCCTTCCTCTGTCCTCTCCCCCCAACCTCGCACAACAGAAATGTGATCAAGGTCTCCCTCATCTGATGAGTCTTCCATCAGTTCGTCCTGCACTTCTTCCTGGGCTCCTGCACCTTCCTCACTAGTTTGGCTGCTACCATGCGCCCTGGTAAAACCATCTCCCCCACCCTCACATGCCTGCCGCCTTGGTGCTGCCGACCGTCTGGACCTTGCAGATGTTAGCCCTTCCGCATACAACTCCTCCTCCTCTACTTCCTCCACCTCCTCTTGTGCCACCACCTGACTCCGAATTCTGTTTAACATGTGCTCCAGCATGTAAATCACCGGAATAGTCATGCTGATAATGGCATCGTCAGCACTAAACATCTTCGTCGCCATTTCAAAACTGTGCAGAAGGGTGCATAGGTCCCTGATCTGAGACCACTCCTCCAGCGTGATTTGCCCCACCTCTGAATCTCGTTGGCCCAGGCTATACGTCAGAACGTATTGCACCAGGGCTTGTCGGTGCTGCCACAGTCGCTGCAACATGTGCAGAGTTGAATTCCACCGGGTAGGCACATCGCATTTTAGCCGGTGAAGTGGCAGGCCCAACGACTTCTGTAGAGATGTAAGTCGCTGAGCTGCGGGATGCGAACGGCGGAAGTGAGCACACAGCGACCGTGCCCTCTGCAGAAGGCCATCTAGTCTGGGATAGTGGGCTAAAAATTGCTGGACAACCAGGTTCAACACGTGAGCCATACAAGGCACGTGTGTGACATTGCCCCGGCGAAGGGCCGCACCCAGGTTTGCAGCATTGTCGCACACGGCCTTCCCTGGTTTCAGGTCCAGTGGAGACAACCATTCATGAAATTGGTTCTCCAGAGCTGACCACAACTCCTCAGCTGTGTGACTCACATTTCCCAGACATTTCAATGTAAAAACCGCCTGATGACGTTGAGCCCTACTGCCAGCATAGTAAGGAGGTGTGCAGGATCCCTTCTGCGCAGTTAGAAAGCTTGTGGCATGACCAGACAGGCTTTGGGTGCAGGTGGAAGACCGAGAGGAGGTTGAGGAGGCAGAAGCAGTGGAGGAACTTTGACATAAAGAGGATTGACGCAGAACTCGTGGGGACGGCAAGACTTGGACAGCAGCCCCTTGTCCTGCTGTCACCATAGTTACCCAGTGCCCAGTCAGCGACATGTAACGCCCCTGTCCATGCCTACTCATCCAAGTGTCTTTCTTTGAGAAGTAGTGCCGACTGGGCATCTGGTACTGGGGCACTGCGACGGACATAAGGTCTCGAAAATCCTCTGTGTCCACCAGGCGGAAAGGCAGCATTTCTGTAGCCAAGAGCTTGCAGATGGTGAAATTCAACCTCTTAGCTTTCTCATGGCTAGGAGGAAATGGTCTTTTACTTGTCCACATCTGACGGACCGAGGGCTGGCTATTGTGCTTAGACGGGGTTGATAAGGGTGTCCCCGGCAAACTGCCGGTCTGTGAGGAAGATGCAGGCGGACATGTTAGGTTGCCTTGATCCAAAGGTGGTGCTATCGATGTCGGACAGCGCTCAACACCAGCTGGTGTTACCACCTCCAAAGAAAATGATGACCTGCCAATCACGCTGGCTGTTGCGGGTAAAGAGGTGGCAGGTCTGCGCCCCAAAACAGGTGTGACTGCTGTCCCCCCAGTCACAGAGGATGAAGAGGCCGCGGATGCACAAGATATGGCAGACGGTGATTGGCCCGGCCGGCTAGGCCGCATTGTAGCACACTGAGCTTCCCACTGCAACTTATGCTTCATGTCCATGTGCCGGTTCATGCATGAAGTACTCAAACTATGTATTTTTTGGCCTCTACTTAGCTTTTGCTGACAAATGTTACAGATAACACGAGTTGGGTCATCTTTATCGATCTGAAAAAATGCCCAGGCTATGCAAGGCTTAGCACCCATGCGACCTGAAGAGCCACCACGACTTGTGGTGAGAGGCAGAGTTGTGTTTGAGGATGCAGTTGTTGACGTGCTTCCAGTACTACGTCTCTGTCCAGGAAGGCGCAACCTGACCTCGTCATCACTAGCATCTTCCTCCACCTCCTCTGCTGACCTCATCTCTTGGCTGACTGTGGGTTGACAGTAAGTGGGATCTCCGACCTCATCATCATCACCCTGTGCGTTATCACACCCGTCGTCCTCAGAGCCAACCTGTTCCTGCCCTGACAAAAAACTAAAGTTGTCGCTCCAATCAGGTATTTGAGTCTTATCATCGTCTTCCTCATTGTCTCCACCAACAGGAGTTACAGTTTGGGAATGAGGGTCTACATTATGGTCAGAACCTTCTGCGTCTGGTCCTGGATCCGACTCATAAAGATTCTGGGCATCAGTGCAGATCATTTCCTCGTCTGGATTCACAGAAGCGCTGGAGTCGACCTCTGATTCCGAGGCTATAGTATGAGTAAACAGCTCTGCAGACTCAACCATCTGTTCTACCTCATACTCAGACGGGCAGCTGGAGATTTGGGAGCTGTGAGGAAGCAAGTGCGATTTGGGTGACACCTTTGAGGACTGGAGTATTTGTGATGTTGAAGTTGATGTGGAGGAGAGCCCACTTAAAGGAGCACTTGATATCCGTTGAAGCACCTGCTGTTTTTGTGCCTCATCTGGAATTTGTAGCGATTGGCGTGGCCGTAAGAAAGGGATCTTATCACATTGTCCGCTAAAAGAAGTAGACATTTTAGTTTGGCTGGAAGATGGTCTTTCTTCTGCAGATGTTACTGTTGCTTTAACACCTACCCCACGGACACAACCTTTTTTCCCCTTCCCAACACGCCTATTCCCCTTTCCACCAGCAGCAGGCCTTTTTCCACTCATTTTGGTGGTTAACTAATTCACAACTCTGGAGTTGTTTGCACAAAAAAACAATGGATGGTAACCGAGCAGAGCTGAGTGGCCAAACTGTGGTATTAGGCCAAAACTATTGGCTGGGTTAGATGCAGAAAAAAATTATTTTGAATTTGCAACCTGATGGAGGTCAGTATAGATGGACTAATACAAATAGTCCCACACACTGCTAGAAGCCCAAATATTTTTTCAGAGGTACTGTAGATGCAGATAAAAATTATTTTTAATTTGCAACCTGATGGAGGTCAGTATAGATGGACTAATAGACCAAGTCCCACACACTGCTAGAAGCCCAAATATTTTTTCAGAGCTAGATGCAGAAAAAAATTATTTTTAATTTGCAACCTGATGGAGGTCAGTATAGATGGACTAATAGACCAAGTCCCACACACTGCTAGAAGCCCAAATATTTTTTCAGAGCTAGATGCAGAAAAAAATTATTTTTAATTTGCAACCTGATGGAGGTCAGTATAGATGGACTAATAGACCAAGTCCCACACACCGCTAGAAGCCCAACTATTTTTTCAGAGCTAGATGCAGAAAAAAATTATATTCAATTTGCAACCTGCTGGAGGTCAGTATAGAAGGACTAATAGAACAAGTCCCACACACTGCTAGAAGCCCAAATATTTTTTCAGAGCTAAATGAAGAAAAAAATTATTTTTAATTTGCAACCTGATGGAGGTCAGTATAGATGGACTAATAGACCAAGTCCCACACACTGCTAGAAGCCCAAATATTTTTTCAGAGCTAGATGCAGAAAAAAATTATATTCAGTTTGCAACCTGATGGAGGTCAGTATAGATGGACTAATAGAA
Organism: Phyllobates terribilis; assembly: GCF_046119375.1. Classification (NCBI taxonomy): domain Eukaryota; kingdom Metazoa; phylum Chordata; class Amphibia; order Anura; family Dendrobatidae; genus Phyllobates; species Phyllobates terribilis. The sequence goes on along the minus strand of NW_027362771.1, from coordinate 495,369,562 downwards.
TGATGCTATGCCCAAAAGATTTTACTTCACTAGGTGCAGTAAAAAAATTGGTATTCTATACACAGGTGTTATATCTTGCAACACAGATAGGCTACTCCACTGACTAACACACTCTGCAATAGGCCAAAAAGGATTAGCTTTGCTAGATTCAGCCAAATGCTGTTAAAAAAACTTGCACAGCACTGGCACAGACCTGCCTGGCAAAAACTGATAGGAACTCATGTAACCTAGTCCTGAAAAGGACTCCAATTACAATTAGTCTTTACTCCCACAACCTATCTATTTAAGAGCACAGACCTCCCTGATAAAAGTCGTAGGAAATGCTGTAACCTAGTCCTTAAAAGGACTGCAATCACAACTATTCCCTACTCCCAAGCTATCTGTATATTTGTGCGAAAATTGGCTTGAATTTAACAAGGTATAGCGCACACAGCAACAGCGGTGCCGTCTAACACGCAGCTGCAGCAGTGAGAAAATGGTGGCGACGGGGAAAATGGCTTGGTCTTATAGGGCAAGGACATGTGACATACACTGCCAATGACACATGCCCTTGCTTGTGTGAAAAAAAGCACTTCGCTCCGTGTGTGCGCTGCTGATAGGCTGACAGATTGCACCTCCCCACTGCAAATGCGGGAAAGAGAAAAAAAAATGGAGATCTTCATTGTTCCTGCAGAGATCCATCCCCTGCCCCTCCCCCCACCCCGCTGTACACTCAAACTGCGTATTAACATTAATTTTCATCATTACTGAGAAAAAATACAGTTATGATTTTGGTGCACGAACAGTTATCGAACATAACCTCGAACAGCCGAATTTTTCTCAAATTGTTCGTGTTCGCCGAACGGCTCGAACACCGCCCAAAACAGCTCGAATTTGAGATTGGCGAACAGTTCGAGTAGAACAACGCTCATCTCTAGTTATGTCCTTTTTTGCAAGGATTGAATAACTGGGTTTAAAACATTGTTAAAGTTAATTAAAGCGTTGTACAAAATATGTGGTAAAAGAAACAATTATTGGTTGCTTTATCTTTTTTTTACATATCGCAATTAACAATGTTGGAGCCGCTAGAAGCAGCAGCTGAAACACCACCACTGTTCGGGCTGTAGTGCTACCAAATGCAGGCAATCAATTGTTTATTTTGCCTCTGGCAAAGCATATTAGTAAGAAGGAAGTGAATGGTATTATGGAATACATGGCAAATCACTCATCTCATGTCCTCCTTTGCGCTGCAACAGCCGAAATCCGGTGTTCCATGAGTTCGCGGGGACTCTTTGCCCAGAATGCACTTGGAATATGCAAAGTATCTTCGCAGGACTCCTCCCCTGTTGTGGAAATCACTATTGAATGGATTATCTGTGAGCTGATTAAACAAGTCCAATACATATAGGCCATATATTACAACTTTTCAGGACTTTCTGCTGACAAATACCCCAGGACACCTTTAGAGGTCCTGTGAAGTCAACTTTTTAGAGGCTCAGACTCATTTTGCTTACACAAAGAAGACCCACACGATATTTGTAAAATGGCTTTTATGTTATGGCTAATCAGTATACAGTATGTATAGTATGTATACATTGTCAGTCAATGCTAATCCTTTTTGATGGATGGCTTACCTGTGCAGGGAAGTACAGGCTTTAAAGTAACATGACTAACCTTGGGTCTGCAGAATGGCTGAAGAGAGAGACATTTTTAACAAGCTATACCATTTAGAAGGTGATTTTGGGCTCCAGATTTTAAGAGGGACATGCTCGAGAAAAGTGGTCTCCAACCCATGGCTCTTCCACTGTTGAGAAATTGTCTTGCGTTAAGTAGTAGCTTTATAACTTTTCAGTTGTACTGTTTGGAGACCAGTACTGTAGATACACAGTAGATTTATTAAGACAGGTGACTTTGTAAAACTTCTTGAAGAAAGTGTCTGAATCCATTATTTACTATGTAACTTCCCCCTCCTCCACTTGGTTATTACTTCTAGCTGCAAGAAGTCATACACGATCTTGATTGACAAAATCACAGCAGCAAATTCTCTCATTTCTGCGGATGTTGTCTGTAAATGCAGGTACCATTGATTTTCTGCTGTTTTAACAATGGGCTCCTAAGTGGATTCCAGAGAGTGTTGCTTAGAAAACTGAAACTGATGTCTCAAGTATTTTTAATGAAATGAACATAGTGACATTTAATGTCTATGACAGCACCGCCCTGATGTACGCTTAAGTTCTTGATCAATATGGAGTAAACAAAACTTAAAGGAAACCAAAGTTAATAGACTTTCATTTCTTATAGTTTGGCTCCAGCTATTCTGTTTTAAAGACTGTCCATGAAGGTCAATATATCTTTATCTATTCAGTCATCATGTGTCACCCAGGGGGAATATAGGGGACTCGGTACCCAGGCCTTTTACCTTGCTTAGGAGGTCAAGGCAGTCGGCTCCCGGGCCCGTACTCTCGGTCTCTCTTTAAAAAGGGGTTTTAGTGTACAGTTTGTCTCATTACGCCACCTGTGGTTTCCGGTAATGTTTACCGGCGCTGCTGCAGACCTCTAGGGGGTGATGGGATGGCAGCTGGGATGTTTCTGCTCCCCACAGGTGGAGCGGGCCCCCGGGGCAGTGTAGGTACAAATGGTGGTGACGCTGGGGCTTGTAGTGCAGGAGAGATGGCGCAGCAGAAATAACTGACGGAGGCAGTGCAGTGCAGTTATCCGAGTTTTACTCACAGTTCTTGTTCAAGTTCCTCAGGCACACTGTACGGGTGTCGTCCTCCGCGTCGCACTGCGTCTGTCAGGCAGGGGCTCAGCACTCCTTCAGGTAGATTAGAAGCACTTAACGGGACCCCCTTTCTTATGTTCCTTTCCTTAACCGACTTCACGCACTGGGTCTTGTCCCTCCTGCCCTGCGCTCCCCCACACACAGTCCCGATCGGGTGCTCGGAAGTCCCTTCTGGGCAACCTGGAGTTCCCGGACCTCAGCTCCCCTCCTGGGCATCTATTACTAGGCCCCAATTGTGGAGCAGCGCTCCTGAAGAGACTCTGCTCCCCTCCTCTCCTTACTATATCCACACTGACTAACTGACCTGCCACCCTAAGATGGCTTCCCTTTATATACCTTCAACAATGGTGCTCCCCTACTCTACATCCTCCACCCACACCCACTACTGGCTCCCCCTCTCTTTGGTTCCCCCCCACTCCAGCCAGGGACAGGGCTCAGCAGGGACACAATGCAACTTGCCCTTCCAGCCGGCCTAGAGCAGTGTAGTGTTGAATGTGGGTGTTGGGGTCCCGGGCAGCACTCCCTCCTTACCTGAGAGAAGGAGACACCACACCTCTGGGTGAGGTGCAGTACCTCTGTGGCGACTGAACCCTCAGGGGCACCACACTCCCACCTGGCAAAACACAGCACGTCCGCGGGCTGGAACTGAGCAAAAACACGGTGTTTTAGACATGCATTCGCTTAGAAAATCATAAAACTTTTTCTTCCCTTTATGGGAGGCACATTACTTGAACGTTACTGGGTAACATTATTACAGACAATTTAAAACTTTTCACTTACAGATACATATTTTCTCATGTAAAACATTTTCAACATTTTTCAAGCAAACTGTAGTGAGATCCCAAACAGGGTGTCCATCTCACAGGTAAAGGTGAAAATCAAGCAGCATGAGGGACCCATCTGAAAACCCTCAACGTAGGCCCTGGGTGTAGCTGCAGGGCTTAAGTGATCCTGGTGCTGGACCCCGTCTTCGGCCACGCCAAACGGGTTTTTGTTCTGAGGTCTGCGGTTGCAAATATAAAACCAATAGAGGGCACTTTAAGAAGTGCAAACTATATACAAGATCAGTTCTTGGCTGCTCACAGTCCTCAGCCTGAAGTCTGTATACCCTTACCGGGTAATTCTGCACACAAAATTTTCAATTTATACCCTTACGGGTAACTTATTTACAATGTTCAGTCCCACTTACTGGTACTTAGTAGTGGGGGCCCCACCAGGGGTACTTTTGATTTTTGCAGGCTGACCCAGCCGGGTCATCAGCCATGAACTGCGGGGGCATGTCCTTTTCCTCCTCGACTACGCGGTATACCTGGAGGGCATACCACCCACGATCCCCGTGGTGCCTTGTATAGGCGACACGGTCACTGGGGTACAAATTTCGGGATGGCCCTGCTCCAGCTGGGGCTCAATGTCCCGCCGGTTAACAAATATGTCTCTGCTGAAGTGGGGTTCACGGATGAAGCCCCACCCACCCCCCAATTCAACGGGTGCGCCGTTCCCTTTCTAGTTGTAGGAGCTCCCATCTGCAGAACTCCTTTCTTGCCAGCGCTTGGCCTTGGGTCTCCTGCGGGAACCCCATCAGGCCCCCCCCCCTGGTTGTCCCACCTAAACTCTTCTCCTCCAGGGCAGGCAACCAGGGGCGCTGGTGTCGGGAGTAGCGGGCATTGTTGCTGGTCCTCAAACCTGGCGGACCAGTCGAAAGAGGGTGCTCCGTACACCCACTCGGGTGCCGGGGGTGGCGGTTCCGGAACGGAGCCGAGCAAGAGGTCTGCGGAGTCAACGCCCGCGGTTGGAGGTATCGGGAGGGAGCCGAGCAACAGTCCCGCGGAGTCAGCGCCCGGTGGTGGAGGTTCCGGGCTTAGCAGCTGCTCCAGGGTGTATGTGGCTGGGTACGGGGGATGCTGCTGTAGGAGACCCAGGAGCAGATCGGCGCTTGCATTACCCGGGACAGGGGAACTCTTCCTACCTGCTCCTGTGCTGCACATGGCCTCCTGGCGCTCATCTGGCTCCACCTGGGCTGGGGTGCCACCGATGGTACCCGGCGCTGACTGTCGCCGAGCTGCTATCTTCGCCAGCAGCTCTTTCTTCAATCTGGCGACCGCTGCTTGCTGGGCCAATTCCACCTTCTGGCTCAGCTCCTGGATCTCGCTGTGGAGGAATTCAGCATCCTCCGGGGACAGTTTGACGTCAGTTCCTTCCAGGGTGAGCGGGGTCGTCAGCTCTTGCGGGCCAGAAGCGGAGGTTTGGTCCTGTCCTCCTTCCATTCTGGCTGCCGGGTGTGGTCTGACTAGACTGGTTAAGACCACACCCTTTCTCTGTGGCACCCTGCTGTTCACAGGTACCACAGGACCCAAAAGGGTGCATGGATGGACTTCTCCACAAGAGGCCCTCTTTACAAAGAAACACCTCCACCCTTCCACCTCATACCACCAGAGGGAGCCCATTAGGGATATATATATATATGGAGGATGGAGCCAGGCAGTTCAGTCAGAGTCAGAGAGAGAGTGTGCTGCCACTGAGAGCAGTGAAGATGCAGCACACCTGCTGCTGTATTGAGGGCCCCGAGTGTGGCCGGAGGCAAAGAGGATCGCAGAGAGGAGTTGAGGGGGTAGAGGAGCATCATAGGCTCACCCCAAGACACGAACCAGACACCGGGTCCGCTCCTACAGGGTCCTTTATACTCAGTAGGGATCACCGGCATACCAGGAGGACTACAAGTCCCTGGTTGACCTGAAGCTAAACCCTTGACAGGACTAGTAACCATGAAGGCCCCAGCATCCAGGGATAGTGGTTGCCAGAAAAAGGTCCTACTACCAAGCGACAGGTGAAGGAACAGCACGACACAGAAGCTAGGCCCAGTTGCAGGCTGGCCAGGAGCTTAGAGAGAGGGAGACACGGACCAGGAGGCCTTATACCCGCTCACTGGGGAGAAGTTCTGAAGTGCACCCTTCCTACCGAGTACCCTGGACCGTACCTGACATCCTCACCAGTAAAGGTACCGAAGTGAATCCCCTGTCTCTGTCAGTTATTCCTGCTGTGCCATCCCTCCTGCACCACAAGCCCCAGCATCACCACCATCTGCACCTACACTGCCCCGGGGGCCCGCTCCACCTGTGGGGAGCAGAAACATCCCAGCTGCCATCCCATCACCCCCGGAGGTCTGCAGCTGCGCCGGTAACCATTACCGGAAACCACAGGTGGCGTACACTAAAACCCCTTTTTGAAGAGAGACCCAGAGTACGGGCCCAGGAGCGGACTGCCGTGACCTCCTAAACAAGGTAAAAGGCCCGGGTACCGAGTCCCCTATATTCCTCCTGGGTGACACAGCTCTCTTTCCTGGCGTCACGAACAGGATTTCGTGCCCGTTGCCACCGGGTACTGTGTGCCGTATTGAACTGTGTTTTTACTGTGGTGAACATCGCCGCCGTTACTGCGTTGCCGCTCGGGAAGAAGAGGGGCGTAACCGCGGGAATTGGAGGGGTGTGACTGCTAGAAGCGCGCAAAGCTCAAGCCCCGCCTCGCACTCTGACGCAGCACCAGGAAGCGTCAGGTCCTGGAAGGAGACCGTCGTCTGCGGAGCTGCGGCCTACCCGAAAAAGAAACAGGAGATAGGCTACGGTTTAATAGGGGGGCCCAACCATGGCCAGCAAAACGCCGGAGCACCGGTTAATGTTCCTGATGCTCAACTTGCGCCCGACGCTGCTCAGGCCGGAGCGGCCACCCCACCAGCAGGGGTCGTGACTCCATTAATACCCATGGCCCTGCCGTATATCCCTGGAGCAAAATGGCTTCCCCAGTATGACGGCAAACCAGACACCCTGTCTGGATTCAAAAGGAAAATATGCGGTGTACTGGATATGTACTCAATGACTGGTAAGCAGAGAGCCGCTGTTGTGCTGGGACAATTGACTGGTGTCGCAGAGCGGGAAGTTGATACCTGGCCAGCCGCAAACCAGGAATCAGTATCCATTATCTTTAAGAAACTGCAAACTGTCTTTGAAAACCGCACTGAGACAGATCTCTGGATGAGGTTCTACCACTGTACCCAGAAACCTGAGGACAGTATCCGGGACTATGCCTGGTGCTTACAGGAAGCCCTGTAGGCCCAGAAACAGGTTAGTCCAGCCAGCATACATGGTGAGGACAAAATGCTGACAGAACAGTTCATCCGGGGGCTGAGGTCCCAGGAGGAGAGCAGAACCGTACGGTGGTGGGCCTTAGATCATCCAAATGCCACCTTTGACGCCCTGAAGGACATGGCTATTAATGATCTGCAGCCCCTGGAACCATCAGATACTGCTATCCAGCGTTACCAGGACGGGGCCACCCCAGTGCCCGCAGCACCCACTACTCCTTCATTAACGGCTGAAAAAAAAATGCAAACAGTGCCCCCTAGCAAGCTGGACAGCCTGCGCTCTGAAGTGCGTCAGCTAAGTAAAACCCTGGCCACTGTCATGAGCACCCTTGCAGCTACCGACGTAGCCTGAGCCGGAAGGAAGGATCCTACTCGTCGACAGTCCTGAGGATGTCCCCTGGATGAGGAGAAGAAGGAGGACAATGCCACCCCGTAGGAGGACAACACCACCCCGTGGGAGGACCAACGACCAACGTTGCCGTCCAGAAGACTTCATCTGCTACTGTTGCCACAAGGCAGGCCACACGGCGCGGAACTGTCCTTTAAACGGGCAAACCCTGGGACCAAGGGCCGACACCCAGGAGTAGATCAACCAGGCCCATCCAGCTGGTACGACCAGTTTGTAGGAGGAAGGCCTTTCCTGTCCATCGTGCTGGACGGCATAGCAACACCAGCATTACTGGACACCGGCTCACAGGTAACCATCATACCTGATGTCCTCTACAAAAGGTACTGGTCCATAGATGAACTCCATCCGCCAGCCCCAAACCTCTCTGTGTATGCCTCTAACGGCCTTCCTCTTAACCTAGTAGGGGTTAAGGACGTGACAGTGAAGGTGGGGAGAGTGGAACTAAAGGACCAAGGACTAATTGTCATAGAATCTAACCCTGGTGATACCAATTCGTATATTATACTTGGTACAAATATTATTGGTGACTGTTTGGGAGAAGTGTTGTTTTTACTCCAACAGATTGCTGACACTGCCAAACCAGGGCAGAGAAAGGTGCTCCAGAAAGAAATTCGAGCCCTCCTGTACCAGCAACAGGTAAAACTAACAGGTGGTGAGATTGGTAATGTACAGGTGACAGACCCGATACCCATTGTGATTCCCCCAATGAGTGAAATGCTGATTTGGTGTAGGGCAGCATTAGGTCTCAAGGGACAGAACTACCAGGCAGTAGTGGAGCTTATTAGCTCAGAGCACAGACCTACACTCCTAACTGCTAGAGCGGTAGTTGATGCACCCAATGGAAGGGTACCTGTACGTCTCCTAAATTGTGGGGAGGAGAAAGTTAAATTGCCAAGATACGCCACTGTTGCCAGATGGTATACTGTGAATAATGATGCCATACACACAGTGGAATCCTTGACCCCACCAGATACAGTGGAGGACAATGACTCCAAAGCTCAGCTGGAGAATTGGTGTCAACAGCTCCATGTTGGAACTGATGCCACTCCTGTCAATCAAAAACACGATGTCTACAGAGTGGTTCAGTAATATGAACAAGTGTTTAGCAAACACCCACTTGACTTTGGAAGGGTTAAAGGGGTACAACACCACATACCCACTGGTAACCATCCACCCATTAAAGAGCGTTACAGACCCATACCACCAGCACATTACCAAAAAGCCAAGGAAATGTTGCATGACATGAAAAAGGCAGGGGTAATAAGGGATAGCTGTAGCCCCTGGGCAGCTCCCCTGGTCCTGGTCAGGAAAAAGGGCGGTAGCATGAGGATGTGTGTAGATTATAGACAAATTAATCGAATAACACATAAAGATGCGTACCCTTTGCCCCATATAGAGGAATCCCTGGCTGCACTAAAATCTGCCAATTACTTCTCTACATTGGATCTCACTAGCGGGTACTGGCAAGTCTCTGTTGCTGAGGAAGACCGGGAGAAGACAGCCTTCACCACCCCGATGGGACTGTGCGAATTCAACAGTATGCCGTTTGGACTCTGCAACTCACCCAGAACGTTCCAAAGGTTGATGGAGTGTTGCTTGGGACACCGGAACTTTGAGACAGTGCTGCTGTACCTGGATGACATTATCGTGTACTCGAGGACGTATGAAGACCATCTGAAGCACCTGGCGGAGGTATTTGAAGCATTGTCCCGGTATGGGATGAAACTAAAACCTTCTAAGTGCCACCTGCTCAAGCAGAAGGTTCAGTACCTGGGATATGTAGTCAGCTCAGAGGGAGTAGCACCAGACCCGGAGAAGGTCACTCCCATCCAGAAGTGGCCTGAACCGAGAAGCATCAAAGAATTACGGCAATTCCTGGGACTGTTCGGGTACTACAGGAGGTTCATAAAGGACTATACCAAAAAGGTAGCACCTCTACAAGATCTCCTGGTAGGACAGTCCAAAAGAGGAAAAAGTCCCCCATTCCAGTGGGGCAAAGAGCAGACTGAGTCCTTTGCATCAATGAAGGAAGTCCTAACTGGTGAAGAAATCCTGGCTTACCCCCAACTACAGCCAGCCTTTCCTGTTGTACACCGACGCCAGCAACGAGGGACTGGAAGCTGTGTTGTCCCAGAAGCAGAACAGTAGAGAAAAGGTAATTGCATATGCCAGCAGTAAGCGTCGCCCTACTGAGAGGAACGCGGAGAATTACAGTTCCCTCAAACTGGAGTTCCTGGCCTTGGTCTGGGCTATCACCGAAAGATTCAAGCATTACCTAACCTCAACTAAATTCACAGTCTTTACCGACAATAATCCCTTGACACACCTGGAGACAGCCAGGTGGGGAGCCATGGAACAGCGTTGGGTGGCCAGAATGTCGAATTATCAGTTCACAATCAAGTACCGGGCAGATCACAAGAACACCAATGCAGATGCCCTGTCAAGGATGCCCCACCAGTCAGACACCGAGGATGAAGTGGATGACCTAGAAGAAGTTGAACTACCTGCTTTCCACAGAAATGGAATGGTCCACAAGCAGCACGCCTCCAGAAGATGTCATGGTAGGACACCAAACCCTCTACCTCATCACAGCTGGAAGGAGACCCAGGACAGTGACCCGGTTGTCAACCTCATCAAAAGACTGATAATCCAAGAAGGTTCTCACCTGGATAAGGATGCTCCCCCCCAAGCCAAGCACCTGTGGAATGAGAGAAGCCAGCTGTTCATCTACAGAGAGAAGCTGTGCAGAAGGTATGTCAACCCCAAGACCCATGAAATGGTGTGGCAGATTATTGTACCTAGGACAGATATCCAGATGGTGTTAGAGGTATACCACGACCAAGCAGGTCACTTTGGCTGGAAGAAGCTGGAAACCCTGCTGAAGGACCGGTTTTATTGGGTTGGAATGCGGAGTTCCATAGAAAGGTGGTGCCGGAATTGTGGGTCCAGTAGCCTCAGAAGGAAAGACTACAGCAGCCAGAAAGCACCCTTGCAGTCCATCAAAACAACCCAATCCCTGGAGAGTGTTGCTCTGGATCACGTCAAACTGTCACCCAGCAGATCAGGCTATTCCTATGCCCTGACCATGGTGGATCACTATTCCCGGTTTCTGGTGGTAGCCCCTGTCAAGGATCTGACAACAGAAACTGCAGCAAGAACGCTCCAAGCCTACTTCTGCAGACCCCATGGACATCCGGAAAAGGTGCTCACAGATCAAGGCCCTGCTTTCGAAGATGAGCTATTCAAGGAATTCTGCCACCTGTATGGATGCAAGAAGATCCGGACTACGCCATATCATCCGCAAACCAACGGTATGTGCGAGAAAATGAACAACCTCATTATAGACCTGTTGAAAACCCTACCTTTAGAAGAAAGGAACCAGTGGCCAGAAAAGCTACCTGACCTGGTGGACTTGTATAACCACATACCCGTGAGTTCTACAAATTGTAAATTGTTCTCCAGCGTACCTTATGAGAGCAAGACCTGGAAAATTGCCCATGGACCTGGAGCTCGGAGTGGAAGAAACTGCTGCAGATACGTCCACTGAAGATTGGGACACAAGTCGGCAAGAGCAATACAGGAAGGTACAGGCCTGTGTCGAAGACAGTCTAAACAAGGTGAGGGAAAGACAGGAAGAGCAGTATAACAAACATACACCAGCAGAACCCTTGGCTCCTGGAGAGATAGTGCTAAAGCAGAAAAGAAGAGGTCACAAGCTCGATGACTTGTGGGAAAGAGAGCCCTACACTGTGCTAAACTCCAGATTTGACAACAGTAAAACCTGCCTGATTAGTAAGGATGGAGGTAAGACAAACGCAACATTCTCAAGAGACTACTTGAAGCTGTGCCCAGGTATACTGAAGACAACGGAGGAAGAAGTACCTCCTATAACACCGGAAGAACCCAAGGAAGATGTGCTTCACACAGTTCTAGGAGATTTCCCTGCAGACTGGCCTCAACTTGATGGAGCAGTTATTATACTATTAATACACTTCTATCAACCACAAGAAGAACCTGTGAGCGCCCTAGAGGAACCTGCTCAGGAACAGGAAGAGACCCCAGTCAGAGGAGGATCACCCGTTGAGGCAGAGCCTGAAGGCCCAGTAATCAGTGCACTTGCCAGTCCCATAGAGAGATTGAGGCAGTTTTATAATCTACCAGCACGTACACCTGATAGGTTAGCAGAGAGTGCATGCATAGACACCAGTATTACCCCAGTGCTACGAAGGTCCACACGCAGCACACAAGGCCAAATCCTTGCCAGATTTAGGGATTAAAATATAAAATGCCTAAAGTATAAATAGTTACCCAGTTGGGTTTTGCCTATTGTTTATTGTGTAAACTGAAATTAATGTGTGCCTGTAGTTACACGTCAGGGTACAGAGACTTGTAGGCTGAGGACTGTGATCAGCCAAAAACTGTCCTTGTAAATAGTTGCACTCATCAAAAGTGCCCCCTTATTTGACCACTGAACAAAAACCAGTTTGGCGTGGCCGAAGACGTGGTCCAACACCTGGATCACTTATGCCCTGCAGCCACGCCCTGGGCCTTCGCTGAGGGTTTTTGGATGGGTCCCTCATGTTACTCATGTTATACCATCTTCGGTGAAATGGACACCTTGTTACGGGACATACTGTAACTTAATTGTTGTTATTGTTATTATAATTATTGTTATTGTTGTAACTAGTTACAATATGCTTCAGTCCAGGAGTACTGAATTGTACTAGAGGGGAATGTGGCACCCTGCTGTTCACAGGTACCACAGGACCCAAAAGGGTGCATGGATGGACTTCTCCACAAGAGGCCCTCTTTACAAACAAACACCTCCACGATTGCACCTCATACCACCAGAGGGAGCCCGTTAGGGATATATATATATATATATATATATATGGAGGGTGGAGCCAGGCAGTTCAGTCAGAGTCTGAGAGAGAGTGTGCTGCCACTGAGAGCAGTGAAGACGCAGCACGTCTGCTGCTTTATTTAGGGCCCCGAATGTGGCCGGTGGCAAAGAGGAGAGGAGAGAGGAGTTGAGGGGGCAGAGGAGCATCATAGGCTCACCCCAAGACACGAACCGGACACCGGGTCCGCGCCTACAGGGTCCTTTATACCCAGTAGGGATCACCGGCATACCAGGAGGACTACAAGTCCCTGGTCGACCTGAAGCTAAACCCTTGACAGGACTAGGAACCACGAAGGCCCCAGCATCCAGGGATAGTGGTTGCCAGAAAAAGGTCCTACTACCAAGCGACAGGTGAAGGAACAGCATGACACAGAAGCTAGGCCCAGTTGCAGGCAGGCCACGAGCTTAGAGAGAGGGAGACACGGACCAGGAGGCCTTACACCCGCTCACTGGGAAGAAGTCCTGAAGTGCACCCTTCCTACCGAGTACCCTGGACCGTACCTGACATCCGCACCAGTAAAGGTACTGAAGTGAATCCCCTGTCTCTGTCAGTGACTCCTGCTATGCCATCTCTCCTGCACCACAAGCCCCAGCATCACCACCATCTGCACCTACACTGCCCCGCGAGCCCGCTCCACCTGTGGGGAGCAGAAACATCCCAGCTGCCATCCCATCACCCCCGGAGGTCTGCAGCAGCGCCGGTAACCATTACCGGAAACCACAGGTGGCGTCACGAGACAAACTGTACACTAAAACCCCTTTTTAAAGAGAGACCCAGAGTGGGGGCCCGGGAGCCGACTGCCGTAACCTCCTAAACAAGGTAAAAGGCCCGGGTACCGAGTCCCCTATATTCCCCCTGGGTGACACATCTCCATTTCTTCTCTCCTTCTCCTCTCCCTTTTCGGGGGCGGTTCCATGGCAGTTTGTTGTTGGTCACTCCCAGGGACGTCCTCCTTGCCTCGACGGACACATCTTTGCGGACAATCACAGTTGCAAGTGGCGGGTTGTGCTTTTGGCGCCATTCTGGGACCCGGCCCACGATGGGAGGTTCCATATTGTTGTCTTTAATCATGTACATAATGGCGCCCGTTCTTCTGGGGCGGTAGCCACATTCAGTGAAGATATACAGTTCAAATAAGGCACACAGTACCCGGTGGCATCGGGCACAAAATCCTGTTCATGACGCCAGGAAAGAGAGCTGTGTCACCCAGGGGGAATATAGGGGACTCGGTACCCGGGCCTTTTACCTTGTTTAGGAGGTCACGGCAGTCGGCTCCCGGGCCCGTACTCTGGGTCTTTTTTTAAAAAGGGGTTTTAGTGTACAGTTTGTCTCATGACGCCACCTGTGGTTTCCGGTAATGGTTACCGGAGCTGCAGACCTCCGGGGGGTGATGGGATGGCAGCTGGGATGTTTCTGCTCCCCACTGGTGGAGCGGGCCCCTGGGGCAGTGTAGGTGCAAATGGTGGTGACTCTGGGGCTTGTAGTACAGGAGAGATGGCGCAGCAGAAATAACTGACGGAGGCAGTGCAGTGCAGTCATCCGAGTTTTACTCACAGTTCTTGTTCAAGTTTCTCAGGTACACTGTACGGGTGTCAGCCTCCGCGTCGCACTGCGTCTGCCAGGCAGGGGCTCAGCACTCCTTCAGGTAGATTAGAAGCACTTAACGGGACCCCCTTTCTTATGTTCCTTTCCTTAACCGACTTCACGCGCTGGGTCTTCTCCCTCCTGCCCTGCGCTCCCCCCACACACAGTCCCGAGTGTGCTTGGAAGTCCCTTCTGGGCAACCTGGAGTTCCCGGACCTACTTGATGCCCTTCACGGTGACTAGGGTGAGGCTGTGGCAACTGCACCTTGGAAGTGCAGAAGCCTCCGGTTTTTCCAGCCGAGACCTGGAGTAACATGGCTGGTCAAGGGACCGATTCCCTTCCTGCGGCCTGATCCCTCTGACACCTGTCTGATTCGGGGCGTATGGGTGCCGTCCTGCACTCACCGTACCCCCTGGGATCCCTTCTGTTACCGGAGCCTTTCTACTCTGCTCCCCTCCTGGGCCTCTATTACTAGGCCCCAATTGTGGAGCAGAGCTCCTGAAGAGACTCTGCTCCTCTCCTCTCCTTACTGTATCCACACTGACTAACTGACCTGTCACCCTAAAATGGCTTCCCTTTATATACCTCCTACAATGGTGTTCCCCTACTCTACATCCTCCACCCTCACCCACTATAATAATAATAATAATTTTTATTTTTATAGCGCCAACAAATTCCGCAGCACTTTACAAATTTTAAGGGGGACTTATACAAACAATACAGAATAAACATATCTCATATCGAAAGGAGTGAGAACCCTGCTGGTTTCCCCTCTCTTTGGTTCCCCCCCACTCCATCCAGGGACAGGGCTCAGCAGGAACACAATGCATCTTGCCCTTCCAGCCGGCCTGGAGCAGTGTAGTGTTGAATGTGGGTGTTGGGGTCCCGGGCAGCACTCCCTCTTTACCTGAGAGAAGGAGGCACCACACCTCTGCGTGAGGTGCAGTACTTCTGTGGCAACTGAACCCTGCAGGGCACCACAATCACATACTGTACCTGTGTGGCACCCCTGAGGGTTCAGTCGCCACAGAGGTAATGCACCTCACCCAGAGGTGTGGCATCTCCTTCTCTCAGGTAAGGATGGAGTACTGCCCGGGATCCCAACACCTGCACTCAACACTACACTACTTCAGGCTGGCTGGAAGGGCATTATGCACTTCTTCTGCTGCCCCGTCCCTGGCTGGAGTGTGGGGAACCAAAAGTGAGGGGGAACCAAGTAGTGAGTAGAGATGAGCGGTGTTCGACTCGAACTGTTCGCCAATCTCAAATTCGAGCTGTTTTGGGCGGTGTTCGAGCCGTTCGGCGAACACGAACAATTTGAAAAAAATTCGACTGTTCGAGGTTATGTTCGATAACTGTTCGTGCACCAAAATCATAACTGGATTTTTTCTCAGTAATGCTGAAAATTAATGTTAATACGCAGTTTGAGTGTACAGCGGGGCGGGGGGAGGGGCAGGGGATGGATCTCTGCATAAATAATGAAGATCTCCATTTTTTTTTCTCTTTCCCGCATTTACAGTGGGTAGGTGCAGTCTGTCAGCCTATCAGCAGCGCACACACTGAGCGAAGTGCTTTTTTTCACACAAGCAAGGGCATGTGTCATTGGCAGTGTATGTCACATGTCCTTGCCCTATAAGACCCTGCCATTTTCCCCGTCGCCACCATTTTCTCACTGCTGCAGCTGCGTGTTAGACGGCACCGTTGTTGCTGTGTGCGCTATACTTTCAGTGTTAATTTCAAGCCAATTTTCGCACAAATCTACAGATAGCTTGGGAGTAGGGAATAGTTGTGATTGCAGTCCTTTTGAGGACTAGGTTACATCATTTCCTACGACATGTATCAGGCAGGTCTGTGCTCTTAAATAGATAGGTTGGGAGTAAAGACTAATTGTAATTGCAGTCCTTTTGAGGGCTAGGTTACATCAGTTCCTATCACTTTTATCAGGCAGGTCTGTGCTCTTAAATAGATAGGTTGGGAGTAAAGATTAATTGTAATTGCAGTCCTTTTGAGGACTAGGTTACATCAGTTCCTATCACTTTTTGCAAGGCAGGTCTGTGCCAGTGCTGTGCAAGTTTTTTTCACAGCATTTGGCTAAATCTAGCAAAGCAAATCCTTTTTTGCAGTGTGTGTTAGTCAGTGGAGTTGCCTATCTGTGTTGCAAGCTACACCACCTGTGTATAGAATACAAATTTTTTTACTGCACCTAGTGAAGTAAAATCTTTTCGGCATAGCATCATTCTATTAGTCCATCTATATTAACCTCCACCAGGTTGGAAATTCAAAATAATTTTTTATCCTCATCTAGCTCTGAAAAAATATTTTGGCTTCGGCTTGTAGCAGTGTGTGGGACTTGTTCTATTAGTCCATCTATGCTAACCTCCACCAGGTTGCAAATTCAAAATCATTTTTATCTGCATCTAGCTCTGAAAAAATATTAATCAGAGCGTCAGTTGCCCCGTCGACGTGTCAAGCATACGGTAAGGCATGGGAAGAGTGGATACGACTAGTAGCAGGCAGACGGGTTGACCAATGTGAACAAGCCAGATTACAAGTCACCATAGAATTTCTCCACCAGTTAATGATGAGGGGCATATCAGGGGCATCAGCGCAGCGGTGTCTGACCGGAGCAGCATTTCACTTCCAACTACTGAATTGGGGAGATGTGACAAAGAGATTCATCATCAGACAATCCATAAAAGGGTGGAAAAGGGGTCAGCAAAGTCAGGAGTGTAGACATCCCGTCCCGTGTCGCTAAAACTGATTTCTCACAACATATCCCTAGCACCATTAACATGACACTCACAATTTGAAGCAACACTACTGTCTACTGCATTTGTGATCGCCTTCTTCGGGGCGCTATGCATAAGGAAATTAGTCCCTCAATCCAAAATTACCACCAGTGGAGGCTAATTTCACCAGGACGTAGTCATAGCCAATAATGCAATACATCTACGCATACGCCAATCGAAAACGGTTCCAGCGGCCAGGGGCACTTGGGTACTTCTACAACCCACAAACAGTACACTGAGTCGGGTAACAATAGTAAAAACATATATAACCATCAGATCACAAAGTAATTTCTTCCTATCACACATTGATGGAACGCCATTATCAAGATACCAGTTCCAAGCTATATTTAATAAATGCCTAACATCGGCAGGGGACCACCCCAAAGATTACGGGACACACTCATTCCGCATAGGCGTGGCCACGGAAGCAGCAAGAGCAGGACTGTCAGAAACGGAAGTTCAGAGGATAGGGAGATGGCGATCCACGTGTTTGGCGAGATACATAAGACTGGACTTGTTATCCTAACGTGGTTTGTTTCTTTTACAGGTGACGCTAAGCCAACAGTGTGGGTGAATAGCCACTCGTATATATACTGGGCAGAAAAAAGGGCGAAAGTCCACCCAGGCTGGAGGAAATTAGAGTTCCATAACACATATTTCAACTGGAGAGGTATTAGAGGCCTGCTATGGCCACAGGTACTAATGGAGGTAATCAAGGTAGGGAGACAGGCAAGAGGTCCGGTTATCTTAGTTATACAGGCCCGGGGAAATGACCTAGGTCATCACAAGAGCGTATAACTAATGGCAATAATGAAACTAGACACTGAGGGCTTCAGAGAATTTTTCACAAAACTAACTATAGTATGGTCAGAGATTGTGCCGATAGCGGTATGGCAAGGTGCGCGAGACATCACGGCCATCGAATGGACAAGGTAATAAATATTCGGATGGCAAAATTTAGAAGAGACAGAGGCGGTGTAGTGATACAACACCGACAACTGGAAGGAGATAAAGCAGGCCTCATACGGACCAACGGTGTTCACTTAATGGATATTGGACTGGACATATTCCTGTCAGGACTCCAGGATGGAGTGGAACAAGCATTAAGAGTGATGGATGGGGGTCAGAGTCCTGCATACGAGTACGCAGGATCCTCCGTGGCCTGGAAATAGAAAGGACATGTTGGAGAGTTACACTTGTTGGCCAACTTGCCGGTGTGGAGACCCAGGGCATGCTGCATAAAGTTGAATTATTTTAGAAATAAAATGCCTTTCTAATGGAATGAGTATAAACAGTTAATAAAGCTGTGACCGATCCTCACCCATCTAGTTGTAAGAGTTACATTATTGTATTGTCAAGGAAAGGGTGGCGGTAGGGGGGCTGAGCGTCTGGGTCCCCACAGTCGGCCTAGGCTAGATGCATTTAAAAATTCTTATTATATACACAGGCGGTGCACCTTGCTTCGCAGCTGGGCTACTACGCCCAAAGTATTGCCTAGGCTAGATGCAGTTAAAAATTCTACGCTGACTAGCAGACACTGAAGCTTTGGAGCAGACCTCTGAGTAAACAGCTCTTCAGACTCAACTTTCTGTGTTACCCCAAACCATAGTGTATGTAGTTTCTTACAGTTAAAGGGGGGGGAGCGACCCAACCCACCAGGAATTGACGATGCCATCGTCACATAAAACACAGCAAGGGGACTCCAAAAAGAGTCTCGATTTTTTCCAAAAATTGTGGCACAGACACCACTTAAGTGGCATCAATTGCCCCAGAGTTGCTTAAAACGGTTGGTGAGGTGATTTTACCAAATCCTCAAGCTTTTAGTCTCCCCAGGATGACACAGGGGTAGAAAAGTCCTTGCGGATCCATGATTTGTTCATCTTTATGAACGTGAGTCTGTCTACATTCTCAGTGGACAGCCGCGTGCGCTTATCTGTCAGCACACCACCAGCAGCGCTGAACACACGTTCAGATAGAACGCTGACTGCAGGGCATGACAAGATCTCCAAGGCGTGAGTGGCGAGCTCTGGCCATTTTTCCAGATTGGAAGCCCAAAATGAGCAAGGGTCCAGTGACACAGTCATAGCTTTGATGTTCACTTGGAGATACTCCTGTACCATCCTATCTAGGCGATGACTATGTGTCAGACTGTCTCCTGTGGCCTTGCAAAGGATGGTCTAAAAAAGTGGTGAAACGATTCTACAAAATTGCTGTTACCAGCAGGTACTGTGTTACTGTTATGGTTTGAGTGATGAAGACTCGACAGTCCCACGGTTGGCAAGTTAGAACTGTGAGATTCACTACGTGCACCACTGGTGTTTTGTGGAAAAGCACATGTAAGATTCTGCAACAGCCTCTGCTGATACTCCTGCATGCGTGAATCCCTTTCTATGGCAGGAATTATTTCGGCAAATTTACAATTTACTTTTGTACCAGGGATCTAAGAGTGTGGCAACCCGGTAGTCGGGATCACTTCGAATTCTGACAATCCGAGGGTCATGTTGCAGGTAGTGCAGCAAGAAGGCACTCATGTGTCTTGCGCATCCAGGAGGACCAAGTCCTTGTTGTGTTAGTAGCGAGGTAAGAATCATGCTTCCTTCCTCTGCCCTCTCCCCCCAACCTCGCACAACAGAAATGTGATCAAGGTCTCCCTCATCTGATGAGTCTTACATGCCCATCGTGAGTTCGTCCTCCACTTCTTCCTCGGCTCCTGCACCTTCCTCAACAGTTTGGCTGCTACCATGCGCCCTGGTTAATCCCTCTCCTCCACCCTCCCATGCCTGCGCCTTGGTGCTGCCGACCGTCTGGACCTTGGAGATGTTATCCCTTCCTCATACGACTCCTCCTCTACTTCCTCCACCTCCTCTTGTCCCACCACCTGACTTTGAATTCTGTTTAACGTGTGCTCCAGCATGTCTTTCACAAGAATAGTCATGCTGATAATGGCATTGTCGTCAGCACTAAACATCTTCGTCGCCATTTCAAAACTGTGCAGAAGGGTGTGTGGCGCCCCTGAGGGTTCAGTCGCCACAGAGGTACTGCATCTCACCCAGAAGTGTGGTATCTCACCCTCAGGTAAGGAAGGAGTATTGCTTGGGACCTTAACACCTGCATCCAACACATACCAGCAGTGGGGGTAGGACGAGATTGCTCCAAAGGGAGAGCACAGTCCCTAGCTGGTGGGAGGGTCCTATGTAGTGGGTGTGGGTGGAGAAAGAAGCTTAGGGGAGTACATGACAGGGAGAGTATAAATAGGAAGCCACCTTAGAAAGAGCAAGCCAGTCAGAGGAGGAGAAGTGACAGGAGCAGAGGCTCTGCATGAGCTCTGCTCCGGAGGAGGGCCTAGCCTGGGAGGCCCAGGACTGATGGAGAGAAGAGAGGAGTGGGAGCAGGAAGGCTCCAGGAACCGAAGGGACCCAAGGGGTACGGGCCGTGCAGAAGGCCACCCGTACGCCCGCTGCTACCAGGAGGTAGAGGGGTCAGGCCAGATAAGGGGAACCGGTCTCTCAACTAGTGGAGAAACAGCAAGGCTCAACTAGAAACAGGAGGCTGCAGCATTTCATGTACTGCAGGCCAAAGTCCACACCAGTCTCACTAAGAAGGTAGCCACATAGGACCCAGGGGGCGGAACACATGTCGCCCGCCAAGGCCCGAGGATACCGGATAGAAGTGTCACTGGGTGTGATGTGCAGGGAGAAGGCCAGAGAAAGGACACACAGAAGGGGGTCCTGCTAAGTACTCCAGAGCTATCTGGGGGTGGACTGAGCCCCTCAATGAGTACGCACAGCACGACTGGGGAGATTACTCTGGTACCTGTAATCTGGACTGCAACAACTGTGAGTAAAGATCTTGGGACTGCATCACACGGACTCTGTGTTCATTACTGACTCCCTGCACTACAACCACCATCATCCACCCTCACTGCCCTGAAGCTACACTCTTCCTGTGGGGAGTAATAATAACATTGCTGCAAAACCACCAGCTTCAGAGGACTGTTCCGCAGCGGCGGCCCCTTTGGCCGCACTCCACAGGTGGCGTAGTCGGACATTATAAAACCCATATATACAAATTACCCTTCGATTGACAGCCCTGGGTCACGGACAGGGTCGCCGCCACAGTGACTACAACCCCCAGCGTCTACCAGGCCGGCTACGGGTACCCCACGGCCCAGAGGGTGCATCAACTTCATAGGTCCCTGATCTGAGACCACTCCTGCAGCGTGATTTGCCCCACCTCTGGATCTCATTGGCCCAGGCTATACGTCAGAACGTATTGCACCAGGGCTTGTCGGTGCTGCCACAGTCGCTGCAACATGTGCAGAGTTGAATTCCACCATGTCAGCACATCGCATTTCAGCCAGTGAACTGGCAGGCCCAACGACTTCTGTAGAGATGTAAGTCGTTGAGCTGCGGGATGCGAACAGCGGAAGTGAGTACACAGCGATCATGCCCTCTGCTGAAGGCCATCTAGTCCAGAATAGTTGGCTAAAAATTGCTGTACAACCAGGTTCAACACGTGAGCCATACAAGGCATGTGTGTGACATTGCCCCGGCGAAGGGCCGCACCCAGGTTTGCAGAATTGTCGCACACGGCCTTCCGTGGTTGCAGGTCCAGTGGAGACAACCATTCATGAAACTGGGTCTCCAGAGCTGACCACAACTTCTCAGCTGTGTGACTCACATTTCCCAGACATTTCAAAGTAAACACCGCCTGATGCCATTGAGCCCTGCTGCCAGCATAGTAAGGAGGTGTGCAGGATTCCTTCTGCCCAGTTAGAAAGCGGGTGGCATTACCAGACAGGCTTTGGGTGCAGGTGGAGGACCGAGAGGAGGTTGAGGAGGCAGAAGCAGTTGAGGAACTTCTAGATAAAGAGGATTGACGTACAACTCGTGGGGACGGCTAGACTTGGACAGCAGCCCCTTGTCCTGCTGTCACCATAGTTACCCAGTGCCCAGTCAGCGACATGTAACGCCCCTGTCCATGCCTACTCGCCCAAGTGTCTGTGGTGAAATGCACCCTGCACACACAGAGTTTCTCAAAGAAGCAGTGATGTTGTGTGTGACATGCTGGTGGAGCGCAGGCACACCTTTCTTTGAGAAGTAGTGCCGACTGGGCATCTGATACTGGGGCACTGCGATGGACATAAGGTCTCAAAAATCATCTGTGTCCACCAGGCGGAAAGGCAGCATTTCTGTAGCCAAGAGCTTGCAGATGGTGAAATTCAACCCCTTAGCTTTGTCATGGCTAGGAGGAAATGGTCTTTTACTTGTCCACATCTGAGGGACCGAGGGCTGGCTGCTGTGCTTAGACGGGGTTGAGTAGGGTGTCCCCGGCAAACTTAACGGTCTCTGAGGAAGATGCAGGCAGAAAAGTTAGGTTGCCTTGATCCAAAGGTGGTGCTCTCGATGTCGGAGAACGCTCAACACCAGCTGGTGTTTCCACTTCCAAATGAAATGATGACCTGCCAATCACACTGGCTGTTGCGGGTAAAGAGGTGGCAGGTCTGCGTCCAAAATCATGTGTGACTGCTGCCCCCCCAGTCACAGAGGATGAAGAGGTCACGGATGCACAAGATGGCGCAGACGGTGGTTGGCACGGCCCGCTAGGCCGCATGGTAGCACAGTGAGCTTCCCACTGCAACTTATGCTTCATATCCATGTGACGGTTCATGCATGAAGTACTCAAACTATGGATTTTTTGGCCTCTACTTAGCTTTCGGTGACAAATATTACGGATAACACGAGTTGGGTCATCCTTATCGATCTGAAAAAATACCCAGGCTATGCAAGGCTTAGAGCCCATGCGACCTGAAGAGCCACTACGACTTGTGGTCAGAAGCAGAGTTGTGGTTGAGGATGCAGTTGTTGACGTGCTCCCAGTACTCCGTCTCTGTCCAGGAAGGCGCAACCTAACCTCGTCGTCAATAGCATCTGTGACGCCCAGCTGCGCTTGGTATCACAGATCCTAGAAGAGTGCATTGATGGAATCCTCCACAAGAGGCCCCCATAAACATTCACACATCTCCACCTTCCACCTCAGACCAGCAGAGGGAGCCCATTAGGGATATAAATAGGGAAGGTGGAGCTTGGCAGTTCAGTTCCTCTGAAGAGTTCCTGCAGTAGAGAAGCCTAAGAGAGGTCAGTCTGCAGTGGAGCTCAGTCTAGTCTAGAGAACTCAGTTAATAGTTCAGCAGTGGAGCACGAGGCTCCTGTTAGCTAGATTCAGGGAGCCCAGTTAGAGCTTAAGGTGTGCCGGTGCCATTAGATCGGTGAAGCGCGGCAAGTTGCCGTTAGTGTGTATAGCTTAGTGAGGGCCCGAGAGGCCGAAGGCGAGTGGTGAGTTAGTACATAGA
This sequence comes from Phyllobates terribilis, assembly GCF_046119375.1. Taxonomy (NCBI): domain Eukaryota; kingdom Metazoa; phylum Chordata; class Amphibia; order Anura; family Dendrobatidae; genus Phyllobates; species Phyllobates terribilis. Next base: position 495,346,627 of record NW_027362771.1, on the reverse strand, counting down.
GGGCAGAGGAGCTTAACCAGCTCACCCCGAATCATTTACCTGACACCGGATCCGAGCTTACCGGGATCTCTATGACCCAGTAAGGCATAACCGGAATCCCTGGAGAACTACAAGTCCCAGGATCGCTAAGGTGCTGATACGTAACAGAGCCAGGAGACGCTTAGGCCCCGCATACTGGGAGCGTGAACTCCAAGACAAGGCCCTACCACAAGGTCAGCCAGCGCAGGACAGAGACAAAGTTAGGCCTAGCTCCAGGCAGGTAAGAAACTTACTATGCAGAGGCAAGAAACAGGAGGCCCTACACCCGCTCATTGGGGAGGATCCTGATATGCACCCTTCACCCTACAGTGCTCTGGGATGTGCCTGAATTTCCACCAGTAAAAGGTACTGAAGTGACTACCGTGTCCGTTCCCGTTCTTGCTCTGACCCAGCTGGGTCTCGCCTGTCCTGCATTCCCCCTGCATACGCTTTTCTGAGGCCTAGCTCCACCTGTGGGGAGCTATATCATCGATCTGCCTTATCACCGGCCTCAGTGGACTACTGCAACGCTGGTTCTTCTCACCAGATACCACAGGTGGCATCACAAACTCTTATAAAATTAACAATTATCCACCCTTTTAAAGACTGACCCCAGGGTACGGACCCGGGAGCCGACCACCACGACATCCCAAAGGCCAGGCAAAGGCCCGGGTACCGAGTCATCCCCATCCCCTGGGCTAGTCACATCCTCCTCCACCTCCTCTGCTGACCTCATCGACTGGCTGACTGTGGGTTGACAGTAAGTGGGATCTCAACCTCGTCATCATCACCCTGTGTGTTCTCACACCCGTCGTCCTCAGAGCCATCCTCTTCCTGCCCTGACCGAAAAGTCAAGTTGTCGCTTTAATCAGGTATTTGAGTCTCATCATCATCTTCATCATTGTCTCCACCAACAGGAGTTACAGTTTGGGAACGAGGGTCTACATTATGGTCAGAACCTTCTTCATCTGGTCTTGGATCCGACTCATAAAGATTCTGGGCATCAGTGCAGATCATTTCCTCGTCTTGATTAACAGAAGCTCTGGAGCAGACCTCTGTTTCCCAGGCTATAGTATGAGTAAACAGCTGTGCAGACTCAACCATCTGTCTTACCCCATACTCAGACGGGCAGCTGGAGGCTTGGGAGCTGTGAGGAAGCAAGTGCGATTGGGGTGACACCTCTGAGGACTGGAGTATTTGTGATGTTGAAGTTGAGGTGGAGGAGAGCCCACTTGAAGGAGCACTTGATATACGTTGAAGCACCTGCTGTTTTTGTGCCTCATCTGGAATTTGTAGCGATGGGCGTGTCCGTAAGAAAGGGATGGTATCACATTGTCCACGAAAAGAAGTAGACATCTTAGTTTGGCTGGAAGATGGTCTTTCTTCTGCAGATGTTACTCTCCCCACCGCAGGGAGCTCGACCCACCAGCGGACAGGCACCAGTATTGAGAGAGGGGGGGCTGGCCGTCAGGGTCCACCGCAGCTCTGGCACAAACCCGGCGACACGGATGTCGCACGGGCAGGAACGGACTGGCCGTGTCGGCTTCGCACTTTTTTGGTTTTAGAAGGGCATGACATGCCTATATCTGTGTCTCCCCCTCCTTTTACTCCTCCACCTCTTTTCTTTTCGCATGACTATATGTACTTGTCACTTTTCCATGTGTTAGTTGTGTCTTCTGAGCAGTTTGTCAGCTTTTGGACACCTTTGAAGTGTTTTCTATGTGTTTTCTATGTGTTTCTATGTGTTTTTGATTGCCTGCCATTGGTTTTAACGGTGTTTGAAAGTGTTCGACGAACAGTTCGACGAACAGTTCGGCGAACATACAGCTGTTCGACGAACCGAACTCGAACACTACGGGGGTGGCTCAACACTAGTAGTGAGTGTGGGTGGAGGACGCAGAACAGAGGAGCACTAGAAAATATATATATATAGGGAAGCCATCTTTGGAGAAGCGAGTGGAGTTCAGTCAGTAAGAGAAGAGGAGAAGTGAAGGGAGCAGAGGCTCTTCAGGAGCTCTGCTCGGGAGGCAGGTTCAGCCTGTCATGCCCAAGGCAGAGAGAGGACTGGGAGCTAGGGAGGAAGGCTCCAGTAACACAAGGGATCCCAGGGGGTATGGTGAGTACAGGACGGCACCCGTACGCCCGAATCTGCCAGGCGTCAGAGGGATCAGGCCGCAAGAAGGGAACCGGTCCCTGGACTAGCCGAGTTACTTTAAGTCTCAGCTAGAAAACCGGAGGCTTCTGCACTTTCAAGGTGCAGTTGCCACATCCGCACCTAAGCTGCCGAGAAGGGTGGGGCGTGTAGCGGGGCGCAGGGCAGGAGGGAGAGACCCAGCGCGGGAAGTGGGCTAAGAAAGGAACATGCAGAGAGGGATCCCGTTAAGCACTCTTGAGATACTTGAGGGAGTGCTGAACCCCTTCCTGGTGAACGCAGCGTGACGTGGGAGACTGTCAGCTATCTAGTGCTACCCGAGGAACCTGAATAACTGTGAGTAAACTCGGATGACGGCACCCCACTGTTTCTGTCAGTTATTTCTACCACGCTATCGCTCCTGCACTACAACGCCCAGCATCACCATCTGCACCTACACTGCCCTGAAGCTGTGCTCTGCCTGTGGAGAGCCACACCATCCAGCTGCCCTAACACCTGCTCCAGAGGTCTGCAGCGCCGGTACCCATTACCGGGAACCACACATGGCGTCACGAGACAAAACTGTTATTCATCCCTTCAAGTAACAAGCCCCTTTTAAAGAGTGACCCCAGGGTACGGGCCCGGGAGCCGACCTCCGTGACATCCCACAGAAGGTCAAGGCCTGGGTACCGAGTCCCCCCCCATATCCCCCTGGGCGAGTCACCTGGAACAGGGGCGGACATATCATTGGCGCAACCTGGGCCCACATCCAGCTCCAAAGCAGATGAAATTGTGCATTGTGATGAGCTATTAGATTGCAAAGGGCCCATATACTGTTCCTGCACAGGGGTCCTCGTCTGCATGTGTCCACCAATGCTGCAGCATCATTACACTTGTAAATAGTGTTGAGCCACCCCCGTAGTGTTCGAGTTCGGTTCGGTTCGTCGAACACCCGTGTGTTCGCCGAACTGTTCGCCGAACTGTTCGTCGAACTGTTCGTCGAACACCTTCGAATACCGTTAAAACCAATGGCAGGCAAACAAAAACACATAGAAACACATAGAAAACACCTTCAAAGGTGTCCAAAAGCTGACAAACTGCTCAGAAGACACAACTAACACATGGAAAAGTGACAAGTACATATAGTCATGCGAAAAGAAAAGAGGTGGAGGAGTAAAAGGAGGGGGAGACACAGATATAGGCATGTCATGCCCTTCTAAAATCCAAAAAGTGAGAAGCCGACACGTTCAGTCCGCTCCTGCCCGTGCCACCTCCGTGTCGCCGGGTTTGTGCCAGAGCCGCGGTGAACCCTGACGGCCAGCCCCCCTCTCCCAATACTGGTGCCTGTCCGCTGGTGGGTCGAGCGAGCCCCCCTGTGGTGGAGGCAGCTCTACGCTTTTTAATTTAAATTGTCTCTCTAATTTCAATGAATACACTTTAAATCCATTTACAAGGATCTATTGGAGGGCAAGTCTCATGCCAGCAGCCGCGTAATTCCAGCTCCAGTAGCGTCCACTAAAGCTGCTGTAGTTAAAAAGCTTTTATAAGGATCGAGCTCGGCTGTCCACCGCAAGGCATCCTACTGCCAGTCCCAGCCCCTATGCCTTGGGGTGCCTCCTGATGCTCTTCACTGAGTATCCCGTGGTCCCAAAGCATTTCCTTTGAAAAAATTAAGTGTCCAAACTACAGGTGGTGTAGCTTGCTTAACAGCCGGGATAATCCGCTGACTAGCAGACACTGCTACTAGGCACAAAGTATTTCCTGGGCTAGATGCAGTTAAAAATTTGTAATTAGATACTCTCGTTGGATGCTGAGAAAGCATTCCATAGAGTCTCCTGGCACGCCATATATGATTCTCTTAAAAAGCTTGGGGTAGGGGTCTAGGGGACCCTTTTATAGCCAAAATCACGGCCCTGTATCGCAATACGTCACCTAGGCTGAAGATAAATGGAACTGTAGCACCCTGAGGGCTCGGTTGCTACAGAGGTATTGCACCTCACCCAGAGGTGTGATATCTCACTCTCAGGTAAGGATGTAGTGTGGATCAGGACCCGACACCTGCATGCATTACACCACATTGCCGTGGGGCAGGGCGACCAATATGCCCCTGAGATGAGCACGACAGTCCCTGTCCCTGGCTGGAGTGGGGGGAGGGAACACTGAGGAAGGGGAACCCTGTAGTGCAGGAGCAGGGAGGAAGCAGTTCCTGGGTGCATTGAGAAGGGAGTATATAAGGTGGGCACCATCTTAGTTCAGTGCAGAGAAGTCTGAGCAGAAGTGGCAGGGAGCAGGGGCTCTGCATGAGCTCTGCTCCAGAGGCGGGCCTAGTAACAGAGGCCCAGGCCTGGAAGAGGGAGAAGGAAGGAAGAGGAGCGGAGAAGGCTCCAGGAACGAGGAACGAAGGGATCCCAGGGGTGCGGAAGGGCGAGTCGCCACCGCACGCCCGAATCCACCTGCGTGGAGGGGTCAGGCCAAAGGGGGAGACCGGTCCCCGAAACTAGTGGAGGCAGGAAACGACCCTCAGCTAGAAACAGGAGGCTGTGACATTTTATGTGGCGCAGCCCCTCGCTACACCCGCTAGGAAGGCACCACATAGGGTCAGGGAAACTGGCGCCAAGTTTACCAAGAGGAGGCCCGAGGCAGCCCGACAGAAGGGTTGGTAAGAAAGGCCAGACAAAGGACACACAAAGGGGGTCCTGTGAAGCGCTCCAAAGTTATCTGGGAGTTGTCTGAGCCCCTCACCTGGTGAGCACAGTACGACGTGGGTAGCCGTTACCTGCAGACGTGGTCTGGATAATAAGAACTGTGAGTAAAGGCCCTGGACTGCATCACTGACTCCGTGTCGTTACTGCTGCGGCCCTGCACCATCACCCCCATCCTCCGCATACACTGCCCTGAGGCTATACTCCTCCCGTGGGGAGTTATGCTACGCTCTGCTGCACCCACAACACCAGCCTCGGCGGTCTGCCCTGGAGCGGCGGTTCACTCTGACTGCAATCCAGGGGTGGCGTAGTCGGACATTTAAACATCAAAACCACATAAATAGTTCCGCCACTGGTTTGACCGCCCTGAGCCACGGAACCGGGTCGCCGCCACGGAGACTACAACCACCAGCATCCACCAAAAAGGGTCCGGCTCCGGGTGTCCCAAGGCCCAGGGGGCGCGTCAGAACATTTTCATCACCTTTCACAATCACCAATGGGACAAGGCAGGGATGTTCTCTGTCCCCTCTCTTATACATCCTAGTGACGGAGCACCTGCTCTCATCAATTCGCCATAACCCCAATATTAGGTGGATTGAGGTGGGAGGCACCGAGTACAAGTGCTCTCTATTTGCTGATGATGTCCTAGTATATATCACTCAATCACATATATCCATCCATGCTGTTATGGCTGAAATAGATCACTTTGTTACATGGTCAAATTTTAAAATCAATGCAGCGAAGTCTGAGGCCCTCGATGTCTCCCTCCCCAAATCCATATAGGATTCCATCCAGTCCAACTTTCCCTTTGCCTGGCCCTCACAGGGTATCAAATACTTAGGAATTCCTATTCATAGAGACCTCTCCCATCTATGTTATCTTAATTTTGGGCCCTTTATTGAACAACTCCATACAGACCACGGTTGGCAAGTTAGAACTGTAAGATTCACTACGTGAACCACTGGTGTTTTGTGGAAAAGCACATGTACACTGTGTTCCAAATTATTATGCAAAAAGTGTTTAGGAGTGATAAGGCAAGAATTTGTTTGTTTGTCAGTTAAACTCATTGATGGTGATGTGTGTCAGGGCTCTTTATATCACTGTAAGCAATTGCAGACACCTGTGCTAATTAGTTTGGCAGGTGTGTCCAATGAAAGGCAAGACTACTTAAGAAGGCTGTCTCACATTATTAAGCAGCCTACATTTTCTGCCAAAATGGGAAAGAAAAAGGATGTGTCGGCTGCTGAGAAGCAACAAATTGTGGAGTGTTTAGGTCAAGGCATGACTACAATCAACATTGTGCGATGATCAGGATGAAGTGTCTTGGCAATCAAGAAGTATGTAGCTGATTCACAGTACACACGTGTAAGTGCTGATAAGGGCAAATTGAGGACTCTTTCCTACAGGCAATTACGTCAGGTTGAAAGAGCAGCGGCAAAAAAGCCTTGTCATAGCAGCAGACAAGTTTTTTAAGCTGCTGGTGCCTCCAACGTCCCCGAACAACAAGATGCAGGGTCCTTCAGAGGTTTGCAGCTGTGCATACGCCATCCTGTCGACCTCCTCTATCCACTTCACACAAGCAGAAACGGCTCCAGTGGGCCAAACATTACATGAAGACTGATTTCAAAACTGTTTTGTTCACGGATGAGTGCCGTGCAGCGCTCGATGGTCCAGATGGATGGAGTGGAGGATGGCTTGTTGATGGACACCCAACGCAAACACGGCTACAGCGCCAACAAGGAGGAGGTGGAGTAATGTTTTGGGCTGGAATCATGGGGAGAGAGATTGTCGGCCCCTTTAGGATCCCTGAAGGCGCTAAAGATGAACTCCATAATGTATGTGGATTTTCTCAAACAGCACTTCCTGCCATGGTTGAAGAAGAAGAACCGTGTATTTCACAGCAAGATCATTTTTTTGCATGATAATGCACCATCTCATGCTGCACATAAAACATCTGCATCTCTGGCTGATATGGGCATAAAAGGGGACAAACTTATGGTGTGAGCCCCATGCTCCCCTGACCTCTACCCCATTCAGAACCTTTGGAGCATCATTAAAAGGAGTGTCTATGATGGCGGGAGGCAGTTCACATCTAAGCAACAGCTCTGGGAGGGTATTCTGTCCTCATGCAAAACAATTGAAGCAGAAACCATCCAAAACCTGACAAATTCAATGGACGAGAGAGTTCAGAAGCTCCTTTCGAACAAGGGGTCCTATGTGAAAATGTAACATCACCTAGAATAAAGTTTTGAGTTGAAAACTGTTTGATTTCAGTTTCTAACAACCTGCTAATGCTTATAATTTCAAAAATGACCATTTTTTTGGTCTTTATTAAAATGAAAAGGTTGATCGAAAAGTTTGGGGGATCTAAGAGTGTGGCAACCCAGTAGTCATGATTACTTCGAATTCTGACAATATGAGGGTCATGCTGCAGGTAGTGCACCAAGAAGGCACTTATGTGTCTTGCGCATCTCGGAGCCCCAAAATTATTTTCCGGGCTAGATGCAGCTAAAAATTATTATTAATTTTAAATCTGGTGAAGCTTTAGTATAGATGGCCTAATAGGATCAGTGCTGCACACTGCTACAAAGCCCAAATTATTTTCCAGTCAAGATACAGATAAACATGATTAGTAATTTTAAATCTGGTGGAGCTTATTATAGATGGCCTAATAGAATCAGTGCTGCACACTGCTACAAAGCCCAAATTATTTTCCAGCCAAGATACAGATAAACATGATTAGTAATTTGAAAGCTTAAAACGGTTGGTAGGGTGATTTTAACCAATCATCAAGCTTTTACTCTCCCCAGGATGACACAGGGGTAGAAAAGTCTTTTCGGATCCATGATTTGTTCATCTTTATGAACGTGAGTCTGTCTACATTATCAGTGGAGAGCCGCGTGCGCTTATCTGTCAGCACACCACCAGCAGCGCTGAACACACGTTCAGACAGAACGCTGGCTGCGGGGCATGACAAGATCTCCAAGGCGTAAGTGGCTAGCTCCGGCCATTTATCCAGATTGGAAGCCCAAAAAGAGCAAGGGTCCAGTGACACAGTCATGGCTTCAATGTTTACTTGGAGATACTCCTGTACCATCATCTCTAGGCGTTGACTATGTGTCAGACTTCTTGTCTCCTGTGGCCTTGCAAAGGATGGGCTAAAAAAGTGGTGAAATGATTCCGCAAAATTGATGTTACCAGCAGATACTGTGGTTCTGTTACGGTTTGAGTGCTGAACACTTGACGGTCCCACGGTTGGCAAGTTGGAACTGTGAGATTCACTACTAGAGATGAGCGTTGTTCTACTCGAACTGTTCGCCAATCTCAAATTCGAGCTGTTTTGGGCGGTGTTCGAGCCGTTCGGCGAACACGAACAATTTGAGAAAAATTCGGCTGTTCGAGGTTATGTTCGATAACTGTTCGTGCACCAAAATCATAACTGAATTTTTTCTCAGTAATGATGAAAATTAATGTTAATACGCAGTTTGAGTGTACAGCGGGGTGGGGGGAGGGGCAGGGGATGGATCTCTGCAGGAACAATGAAGATCTCCATTTTTTTTTCTCTTTCCCGCATTTGCAGTGGGGAGGTGCAATCTGTCAGCCTATCAGCAGCGCACACACGGAGCGAAGTGCTTTTTTTCACACAAGCAAGGGCATGTGTCATTGGCAGTGTATGTCACATGTCCTTGCCCTATAAGACCAAGCCATTTTCCCCATCGCCACCATTTTCTCACTGCTGCAGCTGCGTGTTAGACGGCACCGCTGTTGCTGTGTGCGCTATACCTTGTTAATTTCAAGCCAATTTTCGCACAAATCTACAGATAGCTTGGGAGTAGGGAATAGTTGTGATTGCAGTCCTTTTAAGGACTAGGTTACAGCATTTCCTACGACTTTTATCAGGGAGGTCTGTGCTCTTAAATAGATAGGTTGTGGGAGTAAAGACTAATTGTAATTGGAGTCCTTTTCAGGACTAGGTTACATGAGTTCCTATCAGTTTTTGCCAGGCAGGTCTGTGCCAGTGCTGTGCAAGTTTTTTTCACAGCATTTGGCTGAATCTAGCAAAGCTAATCCTTTTTGGCCTATTGCAGAGTGTGTTAGTCAGTGGAGTAGCCTATCTGTGTTGCAAGATATAACACCTGTGTATAGAATACCAATTTTTTTACTGCACCTAGTGAAGTAAAATCTTTTGGGCATAGCATCATTCTATTAGTCCATCTATACTGACCTCCATCAGGTTGCAAACTGAATATAATTTTTTTCTGCATCTAGCTCTGAAAAAATATTTGGGCTTCTAGCAGTGTGTGGGACTTGGTCTATTAGTCCATCTATACTGACCTCCATCAGGTTGCAAATTAAAAATAATTTTTTTCTTCATTTAGCTCTGAAAAAATATTTGGGCTTCTAGCAGTGTGTGGGACTTGTTCTATTAGTCCTTCTATACTGACCTCCAGCAGGTTGCAAATTGAATATAATTTTTTTCTGCATCTAGCTCTGAAAAAATAGTTGGGCTTCTAGCGGTGTGTGGGACTTGGTCTATTAGTCCATCTATACTGACCTCCATCAGGTTGCAAATTAAAAATAATTTTTTTTCTGCATCTAGCTCTGAAAAAATATTTGGGCTTCTAGCAGTGTGTGGGACTTGGTCTATTAGTCCATCTATACTGACCTCCATCAGGTTGCAAATTAAAAATAATTTTTTTCTGCATCTAGCTCTGAAAAAAAATTTGGGCTTCTAGTAGTGTGTGGGACTTGGTCTATTAGTCCATCTATACTGACCTCCATCAGGTTGCAAATTAAAAATAATTTTTTTCTGCATCTAGCTCTGAAAAAATATTTGGGCTTCTAGCAGTGTGTGGGACTTGGTCTATTAGTCCATCTATACTGACCTCCATCAGGTTGCAAATTAAAAATAATTTTTTTCTTCATTTAGCTCTGAAAAAATATTTGGGCTTCTAGCAGTGTGTGGGACTTGTTCTATTAGTCCTTCTATACTGACCTCCAGCAGGTTGCAAATTGAATATAATTTTTTTCTGCATCTAGCTCTGAAAAAATAGTTGGGCTTCTAGCGGTGTGTGGGACTTGGTCTATTAGTCCATCTATACTGACCTCCATCAGGTTGCAAATTAAAAATAATTTTTTTCTGCATCTAGCTCTGAAAAAATATTTGGGCTTCTAGCAGTGTGTGGGACTTGGTCTATTAGTCCATCTATACTGACCTCCATCAGGTTGCAAATTAAAAATAATTTTTTTCTGCATCTAGCTCTGAAAAAATATTTGGGCTTCTAGCGGTGTGTGGGACTTGGTCTATTAGTCCATCTATACTGACCTCCATCAGGTTGCAAATTAAAAATAATTTTTTTCTGCATCTAGCTCTGAAAAAATATTTGGGCTTCTAGCAGTGTGTGGGACTTGGTCTATTAGTCCATCTATACTGACCTCCATCAGGTTGCAAATTAAAAATAATTTTTTTCTTCATTTAGCTCTGAAAAAATATTTGGGCTTCTAGCAGTGTGTGGAACTTGTTCTATTAGTCCTTCTATACTGACCTCCAGCAGGTTGCAAATTGAATATAATTTTTTTCTGCATCTAGCTCTGAAAAAATAGTTGGGCTTCTAGCGGTGTGTGGGACTTGGTCTATTAGTCCATCTATACTGACCTCCATCAGGTTGCAAATTAAAAATAATTTTTTTCTGCATCTAGCTCTGAAAAAATATTTGGGCTTCTAGCAGTGTGTGGGACTTGGTCTATTAGTCCATCTATACTGACCTCCATCAGGTTGCAAATTAAAAATAATTTTTATCTGCATCTACAGTACCTCTGAAAAAATATTTGGGCTTCTAGCAGTGTGTGGGACTATTTGTATTAGTCCATCTATACTGACCTCCATCAGGTTGCAAATTCAAAATAATTTTTTCTGCATCTAACCCAGCCAATAGTTTTGGCCTAATACCACAGTTTGGCCACTCAGCTCTGCTCGGTTACCATCCATTGTTTTTTTGTGCAAACAACTCCAGAGTTGTGAATTAGTTAACCACCAAAATGAGTGGAAAAAGGCCTGCTGCTGGTGGAAAGGGGAATAGGCGTGTTGGGAAGGGGAAAAAAGGTTGTGTCCGTGGGGTAGGTGTTAAAGCAACAGTAACATCTGCAGAAGAAAGACCATCTTCCAGCCAAACTAAAATGTCTACTTCTTTTAGCGGACAATGTGATAAGATCCCTTTCTTACGGCCACGCCAATCGCTACAAATTCCAGATGAGGCACAAAAACAGCAGGTGCTTCAACGGATATCAAGTGCTCCTTTAAGTGGGCTCTCCTCCACATCAACTTCAACATCACAAATACTCCAGTCCTCAAAGGTGTCACCAAAATCGCACTTGCTTCCTCACAGCTCCCAAATCTCCAGCTGCCCGTCTGAGTATGAGGTAGAACAGATGGTTGAGTCTGCAGAGCTGTTTACTCATACTATAGCCTGGGAATCAGAGGTCGACTCCAGCGCTTCTGTGAATCCAGACGAGGAAATGATCTGCACTGATGCCCAGAATCTTTATGAGTCGGATCCAGGACCAGACGCAGAAGGTTCTGACCATAATGTAGACCCTCATTCCCAAACTGTAACTCCTGTTGGTGGAGACAATGAGGAAGACGATGATAAGACTCAAATACCTGATTGGAGCGACAACTTTAGTTTTTTGTCAGGGCAGGAACAGGTTGGCTCTGAGGACGACGGGTGTGATAACGCACAGGGTGATGATGATGAGGTCGGAGATCCCACTTACTGTCAACCCACAGTCAGCCAAGAGATGAGGTCAGCAGAGGAGGTGGAGGAAGATGCTAGTGACGACGAGGTCAGGTTGCGCCTTCCTGGACAGAGACGTAGTACTGGAAGCACGTCAACAACTGCATCCTCAAACACAACTCTGCCTCTCACCACAAGTCGTGGTGGCTCTTCAGGTCGCATGGGTGCTAAGCCTTGCATAGCCTGGGCATTTTTTCAGATCGATAAAGATGACCCAACTCGTGTTATCTGTAACATTTGTCAGCAAAAGCTAAGTAGAGGCCAAAAAATACATAGTTTGAGTACTTCATGCATGAACCGGCACATGGACATGAAGCATAAGTTGCAGTGGGAAGCTCAGTGTGCTACAATGCGGCCTAGCCGGCCGGGCCAATCACCGTCTGCCATATCTTGTGCATCCACGGCCTCTTCATCCTCGGTGACTGGGGGGACAGCAGTCACACCTGTTTTGGGGCGCAGACCTGCCACCTCTTTACCCGCAACAGCCAGCGTGATTGGCAGGTCATCATTTTCTTTGGAGGTGGTAACACCAGCTGGTGTTGAGCGCTGTCCGACATCGATAGCACCACCTTTGGATCAAGGCAACCTAACATGTCCGCCTGCATCTTCCTCACAGACCGGCAGTTTGCCGGGGACACCCTTATCAACCCCGTCTAAGCACAATAGCCAGCCCTCGGTCCCTCAGATGTGGACAAGTAAAAGACCATTTCCTCCTAGCCATGAGAAAGCTAAGAGGTTGAATTTCACCATCTGCAAGCTCTTGGCTACAGAAATGCTGCCTTTCCGCCTGGTGGACACAGAGGATTTTCGAGACCTTATGTCCGTCGCAGTGCCCCAGTACCAGATGCCCAGTCGGCACTACTTCTCAAAGAAAGGTGTGCCTGCGCTCCACCAGCATGTCGCACACAACATCACCGCTTCTTTGAGAAACTCTGTGTGTGACAGGGTGCATTTCACCACAGACACTTGGACGAGTAGGCATGGACAGGGGCGTTACATGTCGCTGACTGGGCACTGGGTAACTATGGTGACAGCAGGACAAGGGGCTGCTGTCCAAGTCTTGCCGTCCCCACGAGTTGTGCGTCAATCCTCTTTATGTCAAAGTTCCTCCACTGCTTCTGCCTCCTCAACCTCCTCTCGGTCTTCCACCTGCACCCAAAGCCTGTCTGGTCATGCCACAAGCTTTCTAACTGCGCAGAAGGGATCCTGCACACCTCCTTACTATGCTGGCAGTAGGGCTCAACGTCATCAGGCGGTTTTTACATTGAAATGTCTGGGAAATGTGAATCACACAGCTGAGGAGTTGTGGTCAGCTCTGGAGAACCAATTTCATGAATGGTTGTCTCCACTGGACCTGAAACCAGGGAAGGCCGTGTGCGACAATGCTGCAAACCTGGGTGCGGCCCTTCGCCGGGGCAATGTCACACACGTGCCTTGTATGGCTCACGTGTTGAACCTGGTTGTCCAGCAATTTTTAGCCCACTATCCCAGACTAGATGGCCTTCTGCAGAGGGCACGGTCGCTGTGTGCTCACTTCCGCCGTTCGCATCCCGCAGCTCAGCGACTTACATCTCTACAGAAGTCGTTGGGCCTGCCACTTCACCGGCTAAAATGCGATGTGCCTACCCGGTGGAATTCAACTCTGCACATGTTGCAGCGACTGTGGCAGCACCGACAAGCCCTGGTGCAATACGTTCTGACGTATAGCCTGGGCCAACGAGATTCAGAGGTGGGGCAAATCACGCTGGAGGAGTGGTCTCAGATCAGGGACCTATGCACCCTTCTGCACAGTTTTGAAATGGCGACGAAGATGGTTAGTGCTGACGATGCCATTATCAGCATGACTATTCCGGTGATTTACATGCTGGAGCACATGTTAAACAGAATTCGGAGTCAGGTGGTGGCACAAGAGGAGGTGGAGGAAGTAGAGGAGGAGGAGTTGTATGCGGAAGGGCTAACATCTGCAAGGTCCAGACGGTCGGCAGCACCAAGGCGGCAGGCATGTGAGGGTGGGGGAGATGGTTTTACCAGGGCGCATGGTAGCAGCCAAACTAGTGAGGAAGGTGCAGGAGCCCAGGAAGAAGTGGAGGACGAACTGATGGAAGACTCATCAGATGAGGGAGACCTTGATCACATTTCTGTTGTGCGAGGTTGGGGGGAGAGGGCAGAGGAAGGAAGCATGATTGTTACCTCGCCACCAACACAACAGGGACTTGGTGCTCCTGGATGCGCAACACACATGAGTGCCTTCTTGCTGCACTACCTGCAACATGACCCTCGAATTGTGAGAATTAGAAATAATCCTGACTACTGGGTTGCCACACTGTTAGATCCCCGGTACAAAAGTAAATTTGCAGAAATTATTCCTGCCATAGAAAGGGATGCACGCATGCAGGAGTATCAGCAGAGACTGTTGCAGAATCTTACATGTGCTTTTCCACAAAATACCAGTGGTGCACGTAGTGAATCTCACAGTTCCAACTTGCCAACCGTGGGACCGTCAAGTGTTCAGCACTCAAACCGTAACAGAACCACAGTATCTGCTGGTAACATCAATTTTGCGGAATCATTTCACCACTTTTTTAGCCCATCCTTTGCAAGGCCACAGGAGACAAGAAGTCTGACACATAGTCAACGCCTAGAGACGATGGTACAGGAGTATCTCCAAGTAAACATTGAAGCCACGACTGTGTCACTCGACCCTTGCTCTTTTTGGGCTTCCAATCTGGATAAATGGCCGGAGCTAGCCACTTACGCCTTGGAGATCTTGTCATGCCCCGCAGCCAGCGTTCTGTCTGAACGTGTGTTCAGCGCTGCTGGTGGTGTGCTGACAGATAAGCGCACGCGGCTCTCCACTGATAATGTAGACAGACTCACGTTCATAAAGATGAACAAATCATGGATCCGAAACGACTTTTCTACCCCTGTGTCATCCTGGGGAGAGTAAAAGCTTGATGATTGGTTAAAATCACCCTACCAACCGTTTTAAGCTTTCAAATTACTAATCATGTTTATCTGTATCTTGACTGGAAAATAATTTGGGCTTTGTAGCAGTGTGCAGCACTGATCCTATTAGGCCATCTATACTAAAGCTTCACCAGATTTAAAATTAAAAATAATTTTTAGCTGCATCTAGCCCGGAAAATAATTTTGGGGCTCCGAGATGCGCAAGGCACATAAGTGCCTTCTTGCTGCACTACCTGCAGCATGACCCTCACATTGTCAGAATTCGAAGTAATCATGACTACTGGGTTGCCACACTCTTAGATCCCCCAAACTTTTCGATCAACCTTTTCATTTTAATAAAGACCAAAAAAATGGTCATTTTTGAAATTATAAGCATTAGCAGGTTGTTAGAAACTGAAATCAAACAGTTTTCAACTCAAAACTTTATTCTAGGTGATGTTACATTTTCACTTATTCGAAAGGAGCTTCTGAACTCTCTCGTCCATTGAATTTGTCAGGTTTTGGATGGTTTCTGCTTCAATTGTTTTGCATGAGGACAGAATACCCTCCCAGAGCTGTTGCTTAGATGTGAACTGCCTCCCGCCATCATAGACACTCCTTTTAATGATGCTCCAAAGGTTCTGAATGGGGTAGAGGTCAGGGGAGCATGGGGGTCACACCATAAGTTTGTCCCCTTTTATGCCCATATCAGCCAGAGATGCAGATGTTTTATGTGCAGTATGAGATGGTGCATTATCATGCAGAAAAATTATCTTGCTGTGAAATACACGGTTTTTCTTCTTGAACCATGGCAGGAAGTGCTGTTTGAGAAAATCCACATACATTATGGAGTTCATCTTTAGCGCCTTCAGGGATCCTAAAGGGGCCGACAATCTCTCTCCCCATGATTCCAGCCCAAAACATTACTCCACCTCCTCCTTGTTGGCGCTGTAGCCATGTTTGCGTGGGGTGTCCATCAACCAGCCATCCTCCACTCCATCCATCTGGACCATCGAGCGCTGCACGGCACTCATCCGTGAACAAAACAGTTTTGAAATCAGTCTTCATGTAATGTTTGGCCCACTGGAGCCGTTTCTGCTTGTGTGAAGTGGATAGAGGAGGTCGACAGGATGGCGCATGCACAGCTGCAAACCTCTGAAGGACCCTGCATCTTGTTGTTCGGGGGACGTTGGAGGCACAAGAAGCTTCAAAAACTTGTCTGCTGCTATGACAAGGCTTTTTTGCCGCTGCTCTTTCAACCTGACGTAATTGCCTGTAGGAAAGAGTCCTCAATTTGCACTTATCAGCACGCACACGTGTGTACTGTGAATCAGCTACATACTTCTTGATTGCCAAGACACTTCATCCTGATCATCGCACAATGTTGATTGTAGTCATGCCTTGACCTAAACACTCCACAATTTGTTGCTTCTCAGCAGCCGACACATCCTTTTTCTTTCCCATTTTGGCAGAAAATGTAGGCTGCTTAATAATGTGAGAGAGCCTTCTTAAGTAGTCTTGCCTTTCATTGGACACACCTGCCAAACTAATTAGCACAGGTGTCTGCAATTGCTTACAGTGATATAAAGAGCCCTACACACATCACTATCAATGAGTTTAACTGACAAACAAACAAATTCTTCCCTTATCACTCCTAAACACTTTTTGTATAATAATTTGGAACGCAGTGTACATGTGCTTTTCCACAAAACACCAGTGGTTCACGTAGTGAATCTTACAGTTCTAACTTGCCAACCGTGGTCTGTATGGAGTTGTTCAATAAAGGGCCCAAAATTAAGATAACATAGATGGGAGAGGTCTCTATGAATAGGAATTCCTAAGTATTTGATACCCTGTGAGGGCCAGGCAAAGGGAAAGTTGGACTGGATGGAATCCTATATGGATTTGGGGAGGGAGACATCGAGGGCCTCAGACTTCGCTGCATTGATTTTAAAATTTTACCATGTAACAAAGTGATCTATTTCAGCCATAACAGCATGGATGGATATATGTGATTGAGTGATATATACTAGGACATCATCAGCAAATAGAGAGCACTTGTACTCGGTGCCTCCCACCTCAATCCACCTAATATTGCGGTTATGGCGAATTGATGAGAGCAGGTGCTCCGTCACTAGGATGTATAAGAGAGGGGACAGAGGACATCACTGCCTTGTCCCATTGGTGATTGTGAAAGGTGATGAAAATGTTCTGACGCACCCCCTGGGCCTTGGGACACCCGGAGCCGGACCCTTTTTGCTGGATGCTGGTGGTTGTAGTCTTCGTGGCGGCGACCCAGTTCCGTGGCTCAGGGCGGTCAAACCAGTGGCGGAACTATTTATGTGGTTTTCATGTTTAAATGTCCGACTACGCCACCCGTGGATTGCGGTCAGAGTGAACCGCCGCTACAGGCAGACCACTGAGGCTGGTGTTGTGGGTGCAGCAGAGCGTAGCATAACTCCCCACGGGAGGAGTATAGCCTCAGGGCAGTGTATGCGGAGGATGGGGGTGATGGTGCAGGGCAGCAGCAGTAACGACACGGAGTCAGTGATGCAGTTCAGGGCCTTTACTCACAGTTCTTATTATCCAGACCACGTCTGCAGGTAACGGCTGCCCACGTCGTACTGTGCTCACCAGGTGAGGGGCACAGACAACTCCCAGATAACTTTGGAGAACTTCACAGGACCCCCTTTGTGTGTCCTTTGTCTGGCCTTTCTTACCAACACTTCTGTCCGGCTGCCTCGGGCCTCCTCTTGGTAAACTTGGCGCCAGTTTCCCTGACCCTATGTGGTGCCTTCCTAGCGGGTGTAGCGAGGGGCTGCGCCACATAAAATGTCAGAGCCTCCGGTTTCTAGCTGAGGGTCGTTTCCTGCCTCCACTAGTTCGGGGACCGGTCTCCCCCTTTGGCCTGACCCCTCCACGCAGGTGGATTCGGGCGTGCGGTGGCGACTCGCCCGTCCGCACCCCTGGGATCCCTTCATTCCTCGTTCCTGGAGCCTTCTCCGCTCCTCTTCCTTCCTTCTCCCTCTTCCAGGCCTGGGCCTCTGTTACTAGGCCCGCCTCCGGAGCAGAGCTCATGCAGAGCCCCTGCTCCCTGCCACTTCTGCTCAGACTTCTCTGCACTGAACTAAGATGGCGCCCACCTTTTATACTCCCTTCTCAATGCACCCAGGAACTGCTTCCTCCCTGCTCCTGCACTACAGGGTTCCCCTTCCTCAGTGTTCCCTCCCCCCACTCCAGCCAGGGACAGGGACTGTCGTGCCCATCTCAGGGGCATATTGGTCGCCCTGCCCCACGGCAATGTGGTGTAATGCATGCAGGTGTCGGGTCCTGATCCACACTCCATCCTTACCTGAGAGTGAGATATCACACCTCTGGGTGAGGTGCAATACGTCTGTAGCAACCGAGCCCTCAGAGTGCTACAGTTCCATTTATCTTCAGCCTAGGTGACATATTGCGATACAGGGCCGTGATTTTGGCTATAAAAGGGTCCCCTAGACCCCTACCCCAAGCTTTTTAAGAGAATCATATATGGCGTGCCAGGAGACTCTATGGAATGCTTTCTCAGCATCCAACGAGAGTATCTAATTACAAATTTTTAACTGCATCTAGCCCAGGAAATACTTTGTGCCTAGTAGCAGTGTCTGCTAGTGAGCGGATTATCCCGGCTGTTAAGCAAGCTGCACCACCTGTAGTTTAGACACTTAATTTTTTCAAAGGAAATGCTTCGGGACCATGGGATACTTAGTGAAGAGCATCAGGAGGCACCCCAAGGCATAGGGGCTGGGACTGGGAGTAGGATGCCTTGCGGTGGACAGCCGAGCTCGATCCTTATAAAAGCTTTTTAACTGCAGCAGCTTTAGTGGACGCTACTGGAGCTGGAATTACCGCGGCTGCTGGCATGAGACTTGCCCTCCAATAGATCCTTGTAAATGGATTTAAAGTGTATTCATTCAAATTAGAGAGACAATTTAAATTAAAAAGCTTAGAGCTACCTCCACCACAGGGGGGCTCGCTCGACCCACCAGCGGACAGGCACCAGTATTGGGAGAGGGGGGCTGGCCGTCAGGGTTCACCGCGGCTCTGGCACAAACCCGGCGACACGGAGGTGGCACGGGCAGGAGCGGACTGGCCGTGTCGGCTTCTCACTTTTTGGATTTTAGAAGGGCATGACATGCCTATATCTGTGTCTCCCCCTCCTTTTACTCCTCCACCTCTTTTATTTTCGCATGACTATATGTACTTGTCACTTTTCCATGTGTTAGTTATGTCTTCTGAGCAGTTTGTCAGCTTTTGGACACCTTTGAAGGTGTTTTCTATGTGTTTCTATGTGTTTTTGTTTGCCTGCCATTGGTTTTAACGGTGTTCGAAGGTGTTCGACGAACAGTTCGACGAACAGTTCGGCGAACACACGGGTGTTCGACGAACCGATCCGAACTCGAACACTACGGGGGTGGCTCAACACTATTCACTACGTGCACCACTGGTATTTTGTGGAAAAGCACATGTAAGATTCTGCAACAGTCTCTGCTGATACTCCTGCATGCGTGCATCCCTTTCTATGGCAGGAATAATTTCTGCAAATTTACTTTTGTACCGGGGATCTAACAGTGTGGCAACCCAGTAGTCAGGATTATTTCTAATTCTCACAATTCGTGGGTCATGTTGCAGGTAGTGCAGCAAGAAGGCACTCATGTGTGTTGCGCATCCAGGAGCACCAAGTCCCTGTTGTGTTGGTGGCGAGGTAACAATCATGCTTCCTTCCTCTGTCCTCTCCCCCCAACCTCGCACAACAGAAATGTGATCAAGGTCTCCCTCATCTGATGAGTCTTCCATCAGTTCGTCCTCCACTTCTTCCTGGGCTCCTGCACCTTCCTCACTAGTTTGGCTGCTACCATGCGCCCTGGTAAAACCATCTCCCCCACCCTCACATGCCTGCCACCTTGGTGCTGCCGACCGTCTGGACCTTGCAGATGTTAGCCCTTCCGCATACAACTCCTCCTCCTCTACTTCCTCCACCTCCTCTTGTGCCACCACCTGACTCCGAATTCTGTTTAACATGTGCTCCAGCATGTAAATCACCGGAATAGTCATGCTGATAATGGCATCGTCAGCACTAAACATCTTCGTCGCCATTTCAAAACTGTGCAAAGGGTGCATAGGTCCCTGATCTGAGACCACTCCTCCAGCGTGATTTGCCCCACCTCTGGATCTCGTTGGCCCAGGCTATACGTCAGAACGTATTGCACCAGGGCTTGTCGGTGCTGCCACTGTCGCTGCAACATGTGCAGAGTTGAATTCCACCGGGTAGGCACATCGCATTTTAGCCGGTGAAGTGGCAGGCCCAACGACTTCTGTAGAGATGTAAGTTGCTGAGCTGCGGGATGCGAACGGCGGAAGTAAGCACACAGCGACCGTGCCCTCTGCAGAAGGCCATCTAGTCTGGGATAGTGGGCTAAAAATTGCTGGACAACCAGGTTCAACACGTGAGCCATACAAGGCACGTGTGTGACATTGCCCCAGCGAAGGGCCGCACCCAGGTTTGCAGCATTGTCACAAACGGCCTTCCCTGGTTTCAGGTCCAGTGGAGACAACCATTCATGAAATTGGTTCTCCAGAGCTGACCACAACTCCTCAGCTGTGTGACTCACATTTCCCAGACATTTCAATGTAAAAACCGCCTGATGACGTTGAGCCCTACTGCCAGCATAGTAAGGAGGTGTGCAGGATCCCTTCTGCGCAGTTAGAAAGCTTGTGGCATGACCAGACAGGCTTTGGGTGCAGGTGGAAGACCGAGAGGAGGTTGAGGAGGCAGAAGCAGTGGAGGAACTTTGACATAAAGAGGATTGACGCACAACTCGTGGGGACGGCAAGACTTGGACAGCAGCCCCTTGTCCTGCTGTCACCATAGTTACCCAGTGCCCAGTCAGCGACATGTAACGCCCCTGTCCATGCCTACTCGTCCAAGTGTCTGTGGTGAAATGCACCCTGTCACACACAGAGTTTCTCAAAGAAGCGGTGATGTTGTGTGCGACATGCTGGTGGAGCGCAGGCACACCTTTCTTTGAGAAGTAGTGCCGACTGGGCATCTGGTACTGGGGCACTGCGATGGACATAAGGTCTCGAAAATCCTCTGTGTCCACCAGGCGGAAAGGCAGCATTTCTGTAGCCAAGAGCTTGCAGATGGTGAAATTCAACCTCTTAGCTTTCTCATGGCTAGGAGGAAATGGTCTTTTACTTGTCCACATCTGAGGGACCGAGGGCTGGCTATTGTGCTTAGACGGGGTTGATAAGGGTGTCCCCGGCAAACTGCCGGTCTGTGAGGAAGATGCAGGCGGACATGTTAGGTTGCCTTGATCCAAAGGTGGTGCTATCGATGTCGGACAGCGCTCAACACCAGCTGGTGTTACCACCTCCAAAGAAAATGATGACCTGCCAATCACGCTGGCTGTTGCGGGTAAAGAGGTGGCAGGTCTGCGCCCCAAAACAGGTGTGACTGCTGTCCCCCCAGTCACAGAGGATGAAGAGGCCGCGGATGCACAAGATATGGCAGACGGTGGTTGGCCCGGCCGGCTAGGCCGCATTGTAGCACACTGAGCTTCCCACTGCAACTTATGCTTCATGTCCATGTGCCGGTTCATGCATGAAGTACTCAAACTATGTATTTTTTGGCCTCTACTTAGCTTTTGCTGACAAATGTTACAGATAACACGAGTTGGGTCATCTTTATCGATCTGAAAAAATGCCCAGGCTATGCAAGGCTTAGCACCCATGCGACCTGAAGAGCCACCACGACTTGTGGTGAGAGGCAGAGTTGTGTTTGAGGATGCAGTTGTTGACGTGCTTCCAGTACTACGTCTCTGTCCAGGAAGGCGCAACCTGACCTCGTCGTCACTAGCATCTTCCTCCACCTCCTCTGCTGACCTCATCTCTTGGCTGACTGTGGGTTGACAGTAAGCGGGATCTCCAACCTCATCATCATCACCCTGTGCGTTATCACACCCATCGTCCTCAGAGCCAACCTGTTCCTGCCCTGACAAAAAACTAAAGTTGTCGCTCCAATCAGGTATTTGAGTCTTATCATCGTCTTCCTCATTGTCTCCACCAACAGGAGTTACAGTTTGGGAATGAGGGTCTACATTATGGTCAGAACCTTCTGCGTCTGGTCCTGGATCCGACTCATAAAGATTCTGGGCATCAGTGCAGATCATTTCCTCGTCTGGATTCACAGAAGCGCTGGAGTCGACCTCTGATTCCCAGGCTATAGTATGAGTAAACAGCTCTGCAGACTCAACCATCTGTTCTACCTCATACTCAGACGGGCAGCTGGAGATTTGGGAGCTGTGAGGAAGCAAGTGCGATTGGGGTGACACCTTTGAGGACTGGAGTATTTGTGATGTTGAAGTTGATGTGGAGGAGAGCCCACTTAAAGGAGCACTTGATATCCATTGAAGCACCTGCTGTTTTTGTGCCTCATCTGGAATTTGTAGCGATTGGCGTGGCCGTAAGAAAGGGATCTTATCACATTGTCCGCTAAAAGAAGTAGACATTTTAGTTTGGCTGGAAGATGGTCTTTCTTCTGCAGATGTTACTGTTGCTTTAACACCTACCCCACGGACACAACCTTTTTTCCCCTTCCCAACACACCTATTCCCCTTTCCACCAGCAGCAGGCCTTTTTCCACTCATTTTGGTGGTTAACTAATTCACAACTCTGGAGTTGTTTGCACAAAAAAACAATGGATGGCAACCGAGTAGAGCTGAGTGGCCAAACTGTGGAATTAGGCCAAAACTATTGGCTGGGTTAGATGCAGAAAAAAATTATATTCAATTTGCAACCTGATGGAGGTCAGTATAGATGGACTAATAGAACAAGTCCCACACACAGCTAGAAGCCCAAATATTTTTTCAGAGGTAGATGCAGAAAATTTTTTTATTCAGTTTGCAACCTGATGGAGGTCTGTATAGATGGATTAATAGAACAAGTCCCACACACAGCTACAAGCCCAATATTTTTTCAGAGGTAGATGCAGAAAAAAAATATATTCAGTTTGCAACCTGATGGAGGTCAGTATAGATGGACTAATAGAGAAAGTCCCACACACTGCTAGAAGGCCAAATATTTTTTCAGAGCTAGATGCAGACAAAAAATTATTTTGAATTTGCAACCTGATGGAGGTCAGTATAGGTGGACTAATAGAACAAGTCCCACACACTGCTAGAAGGCCAAATATTTTTTCAGAGCTAGATGCAGAAAAAAATTATATTCAGTTTGCAACCTGATGGAGGTCTGTATAGATGGATTAATAGAACAAGTCCCACACACTGCTAGAAGGCCAAATATTTTTTCAGAGCTAGATGCAGACAAAAAATTATTTTGAATTTGCAACCTGATGGAGGTCAGTATAGATGGACTAATACAACAAGTCCCACACACAGCTAGAAGCCCAATATTTTTTCAGAGGTAGATGCAGAAAAAAATATATTCAGTTTGCAACCTGATGGAGGTCAGTATAGATGGAGTAATAGAACAAGTCCCACACACAGCTAGAAGCCCAAATATTTTTTCAGAGGTAGATGCAGATAAAAATTATTTTTAATTTGCAACCTGATGGAGGTCAGTATAGATGGACTAATAGAGAAAGTCCCACACACTGCTAGAAGGCCAAATATTTTTTCAGAGCTAGATGCAGATAAAAATTATATTCAATTTGCAACCTGATGGAGGTCAGTATAGATGGACTAATAGAGAAAGTCCCACACACTGCTAGAAGGCCAAATATTTTTTCAGAGCTAGATGCAGATAAAAATTATATTCAATTTGCAACCTGATGGAGGTCAGTATAGATGGACTAATAGAACAAGTCCCACACACAGCTACAAGCCCAAATATTTTTTCAGAGGTACTGTAGATGCAGATAAAAATTATTTTTAATTTGCAACCTGATGGAGGTCAGTATAGATGGACTAATAGAGAAAGTCCCACACACTGCTAGAAGGCCAAATATTTTTTCAGAGCTAGATGCAGAAAAAAATTATATTCAGTTTGCAACCTGATGGAGGTCAGTATAGATGGACTAATAGAGAAAGTCCCACACACTGCTAGAAGGCCACATATTTTTTCAGAGGTAGATGCAGAAAAAAATATATTCAGTTTGCAACCTGATGGAGGTCTGTATAGATGGATTAATAGAACAAGTCCCACACACAGCTAGAAGCCCAATATTTTTTCAGAGGTAGATGCAGAAGAAAATATATTCAGTTTGCAACCTGATGGAGGTCAGTATAGATGGACTAATACAACAAGTCCCACACACAGCTAGATGCCCAATATTTTTTCAGAGGTAGATGCAGAAAAAAATATATTCAGTTTGCAACCTGATGGAGGTCTGTATAGATGGATTAAAAGACCAAATCCCACACACAGCTAGAAGCCCAATATTTTTTCAGAGGTAGATGCAGAAAAAAATATATTCAGTTTGCAACCTGATGGAGGTCATTATAGATGGACTAATACAACAAGTCCCACACACAGCTAGAAGCCCAATATTTTTTCAGAGGTAGATGCAGAAAAAAATATATTCAGTTTGCAACCTGATGGAGGTCTGTATAGATGGATTAATAGAACAAGTCCCACACACAGCTAGAAGCCCAATATTTTTTCAGAGGTAGATGCAAAAAAAAATATATTCAGTTTGCAACCTGATGGAGGTCAGTATAGATGGACTAATACAACAAGTCCCACACACAGCTAGAAGCCCAATATTTTTTCAGAGCTAGATGCAGAAAAAAATTATATTCAATTTGCAACCTGATGGAGGTCAGTATAGATGGACTAATAGAATGATGCTATGCCCAAAAGATTTTACTTCACTAGGTGCAGTAAAAAAATTGGTATTCTATACACAGGTGGTATATCTTGCAACACAGATATGCTACTCCACTGACTAACACACTCTGCAATAGGCCAAAAAGGATTAGCTTTGCTAGATTCAGCCAAATGCTGTGAAAAAAACTTGCACAGCACTGGCACAGACCTGCCTGGCAAAAACTGATAGGAACTGATGTAACCTAGTCCTGAAAAGGACTCCAATTACAATTAGTCTTTACTCCCACAATCTATTTATTTAAGAGCACAGACCTGCCTGATAAAAGTCGTAGGAAATGCTGTAACCTAGTCCTTAAAAGGACTGCAATCACAACTATTCCCTACTCCCAAGCTATCTGTAGATTTGTGCGAAAATTGGCTTGAAATTAACAAGGTATAGCGCACACAGCAACAGCAGTGCCGTCTAACACGCAGCTGCAGCAGTGAGAAAATGGTGGCGACGGGGAAAATGGCTTGGTCTTATAGGGCAAGGACATGTGACATACACTGCCAATGACACATGCCCTTGCTTGTGTGAAAAAAAGCACTTCGCTCCGTGTGTGCGCTGCTGATAGGCTGACAGATTGCACCTCCCCACTGTAAATGCGGGAAAGAGAAAAAAAAAATGGAGATCTTCATTGTTCCTGCAGAGATCCATCCCCTGCCCCTCCCCCCACCCCGCTGTACACTCAAACTGCGTATTAACATTAATTTTCATCATTACTGAGAAAAAATCCAGTTATGATTTTGGTGCACGAACAGTTATCGAACATAACCTCGAACAGCCGAATTTTTCTCAAATTGTTCGTGTTCGCCGAACGGCTCGAACACCGCCCAAAACAGCTCGAATTTGAGATTGGCGAACAGTTCGAGTAGAACAACGCTCATCTCTACTTGTAAATATTCCCTTTTTATATTTAGTTTTTTAAATAACCAAGAAATACTTGTGGGCTCTGGAAAAGGGCTTTGTTATTTTTCTTCATGAGTAGTGTGAACTTCTTCTCTTCACGGGCTCTGTACTCATATTAAAGAGGTCTTCGAATCTGAGATATTTCTGGAAATTGAGCAGGACAGTACTGGGACCTCCATTCATCTTGAGATTGGGGCCTAGTCACTCACTGTCAGGAATGGAAGGGTCGCCATGTATATTATGTTCTCCATTCATTTCCCTGTGAGCTCCAAAGTTTGTCAATCACAATATGCCAGAAATGTCCTAGAAAGGAATATCCCTTTAAATAAGAAAGGGGCAGTCAGCATGTTTAAGGCTGTGTGCCCACGTAGCGTTTTTCAAGCGTTTATGCTGCGGAATTTCCGCAGCGGAAACGCTTGTAAAACGCTAGGTAATCCGCACCCCATGGTCCCCAAGGGGATTCCGCATGTTCTATGCACATGCTGCGGATTTTTCCGCAGCGTTTATGCTGCGTACAAAAATCCGCAGCATGTCATTTAATTTTGCGGAAGTGCAGCGGAACTCCCGCCATTGACTTGCATTGAGACGCACAGAAACCGCGACTGTACATTTTTACAAGCGGCTTCTATGCGTCTCTATGTGCGGATGGTACCCAGTTCTGGAGGAGAGGAGACTCTCATCCAGACCTGGGTACCATTGTACCTGTAAAAAAAGAATAAAATAACAAATAAAGTTTATACTCACCTGTCCGGCGTCTTCTCTCTGAATGCCAGCAGCGCTGAAGGACCTTCGGTGACGTCACAGTCATGTGACCGCAGGCCCTTCACCGCTCTGTCTCGCGATATGCCGGCAGCCGGGAACCAGCCAGGAAGCAGCGCTGCAGCCACGCCGGGGCCTCGGGGGTGAGTATAGCTTTATTTGTTTTAATTTTTACGGTTCACACTATATAAATCCATGCTGTTTGCATGGATTTATACAGTGTGACCTAGTTGTCAAGCACTTTCCAAGTGATGCTATCGCCTGGAAAGTGCTTGTCAATCTGCATGCGGAAACGCATGTGAACCCGCATGTGGATCCGCATGTATTCTGCAGGAAAAACGCATGCACAATCTGCATGCGTTTTTTTCTGCCAGGGAGATGCAGAAATGCTGCAGAAATTTTCTGCTTCATTTCTGCATCGTGGGCACATAGCCTAAGGGATAAAAGAAGAAGTGTCAAAAATGTGTCTAGAAACTGTATTTGATGCCCATTGCAATCAATCACAGTGTGGCTTTCATTTTAACACTGTGATTTAAGAAACAGTGCTGTGATTGGGTAGCTAAGACAGTTTTGGTTTTAGACAGGTTTGTTAAATGAGGCCCATTGATTTTAAAGAGTAACTATCACCAATCTGGGGATGCAATTTTTTTTTTTTCATAAACTTGTTTATTAGGTTATATAAAACAGTGTACAGGAAGAGAAAAAAAAGGGAGACAGGGTTATAGCAAGTTTATGTGACACAGACAGTAAGGTACAATCAAAATAGCCATAACTATAAGTATAATGATAACCTATAGGATCTCATGTAATATTGCCTCAAATCAGAATAACGTTATACTGTGATTCATATGATAAAAAAAATATAATTCAAAATTTTACCAAAGAAAGGAAGCTGAAGAAGAAAAAAGGAAGTCAATTAGAAGAGGACAGAAGAAGAAAAAGAAAAGAGAAGGAGGGTAGAGAGAAGAGAAAAAAAGAGAAAAAAAAAGCAGAGGTAAGAAATCAGGGAAGGGAGGAGTAGGCGGGGTGACTCAGATAGCCCCAAATATCAAATAAATCATGTTGGCAGAATTAAAGAATAATCAGAGGATTCTCTGATCATGATCCAACCAGTCTGAGGCTGCCCATTCTTCATTTTTGTTTTGTTTTTAATGAAGAGTGGGCAGCCTCAGACTGGTGTTTTTTTTTAAATATTAATTATTATCAAAACTCACCAGAAGGGTCTCTAATGCCTCCCTAAACTATGCCACTTTTTAGCAAAATTAGGGACAGAACTTCTGGGTAATGTGATTCCAGCATGCAGAACAAGATCCCTCAATCCTTCACAGCACTCGAGCTATGAAAAAACGAGCTCTCTGGTGTTATCACGAGATTTCACCCAGAACTGCTGCATATTTTACTAAGTTACCAAATGTTAATTGCTATTATGTTTTCTGATCGTAATCTGCTTATCAAATTACGCAGCAAGACTGGGTTAGTGCAAAGAGGACGATCTCATGACAACATACAAGATCTTTGGTTTTTCACAGTGGAGGATTGTGCAATCCCGCTCTGCATGCCAAAGTCCCACAATTCAAAAGTTCAGGCCGAACTTTTTCTAGAAAATCTGGTCCTTTTAGGGGGCATTATGAACTTTTCTGGCCACTTCTATTAATGAGTGTTATTTAGAAAAATCAACAGTCTGAGGGTGCCCACTCATTCCTAAAATAAAAGAGCCGCCAGAGACTGGTGTTAGGTACTCTTTAAGATAGCATGTTTCTGTGAAAAAGCCTAATTAGGGCCCTACACTCATTTTTTGCTATGTACACCCTTGTTGTTTACTAGGGACCTCATCACTCAGTCGTTATTTTTGACGGAATCTGACAGTAAGTGTTAAATTCCACTACATCACCACTATAGGGGAAGGTAAAGGGGTTGTCTGAGTTACTTAAGTCAGGGACAATCATTCCTACTACCTCCACTTGTAATACGCCCTTGTACTCGATAAAGAAGAAAGTTAAAAAAGGTCAATCAGCAAACTACCTTATGGTTCATGATTTGAGGGCCGTAAATGATGTCACTGAGCTTATAACACCTATAATGCCAAATTTTCATACCTTATTGCCTCAAATTCCGCACAGTTCCATATATTTCACAGTGATTGACTTAGCAAATGCTTTCTTTTCTGTGCCTCTGTGACGCGCCCCCAGGGCCGTGGGGTACTCGGCAGCCGGGCCTCTGGTTTCCGGGGGATATCACGGTGGCTGGCCCGGTCCGTGGCCCAGGGCGGTCACTCAAAAGGGGAGGAATCGATTATAGGGGATTTGGGAAAGTGTTCGTGACGCCACCGGTGGATTGCGGCTAGAGGGAGCCGCCGCTGCGGAGCAGTCCTCTGGAGCTGGTGTTACGGCAGCAGGGATGGTGTGGCTCTCCACGGGTAGAGCTAGCTCCAGGGCAGTGTAGGTGAATGGTGGTTGCGCTGGGCGTCATAGTGCAGGGAGGGAATGATGGCGCGGACGAAATAATTGGACAGAGGCGGTGCAGTGCAGTCATCCGTGTCTTTACTCACAGTTCTTTAGTTCCACAGGGTGCACTGTCAGCTTACAGCCTCCCACGTCGCGCTGCGTTCACCAGGAAGGGGTTCAGCTCTTCCTCAGGGGGTTTAGGAATGCCTGGCAGAACCCCACTTTCTCGTGTTCCTCTCTAGACCAACTTCACACTGGGTCTTTCTCCCTCCTGCCCTGCGCTGCCCACTCTCATTCCCGCTAGGGTGCTCTGAAGTCCTTCCTGTACGTCAGATCCCGGACCTGCTTGACCCTCCTGGGGATTAGGATGCGGCTTATGATCCCCCTGTCTTCTGACAGGTGCGAGGCGTACGGGTGCCTTCCTGCACTCGCCGTACCCCCTAGGATCCCTTCTTAGAACGGAGCCTACTCCCTGCTCCCCTCCTGGGCCTCCAGACTTGGCCCTTCTTGTGGAGCAGAGCTCCTAATGAGACTCTGCTCCCGGACTGTTCTTCTGAACTGTCCCGAGCTGTTCTTCTGAACTGCTCTTCACTGAACCTAACTCTGATCTAACCTCTACCCTAAGATGGCTTCCCTATCTTATACTCCTACCAAAGTGCTCCCCCTAACTACTTCCTCCACCCACCCCCACTACTGGTTCCCCCCCACTCCAGCCAGGGTCAGGGCTCAGCAGCTGCGCTCTGCATGTTGCCCCTCCAGCCGGCCTGAAGCAGTGTACTTTTGGATGCAGGTGTTTGGGGTTCTGGGTAGTGTTGAGCCACCCCCGTAGTGTTCGAGTTCGGTTCGGTTCGTCGAACACCCGTGTGTTCGCCGAACTGTTCGTCGAACTGTTCGTCGAACACCTTCGAACACCGTTAAAACCAATGGCAGGCAAACAAAAACACATAGAAACACATAGAAAACACCTTCAAAGGTGTCCAAAAGCTGACAAACTGCTCAGAAGACACAACTAACACATGGAAAAGTGACAAGTACATATAGTCATGCGAAAAGAAAAGAGGTGGAGGAGTAAAAGGAGGGGGAGACACAGATATAGGCATGTCATGCCCTTCTAAAATCCAAAAAGTGAGAAGCCGAGAGTGCCAGTCCGCTCCTGCCCGTGCCACCTCCGTGTCGCCGGGTTTGTGCCAGAGCCGCGGTGAACCCTGACGGCCAGCCCCCCTCTCCCAATACTGGTGCCTATCCGCTGGTGGGTCGAGAGAGCCCCCCTGTGGTGGAGGCAGCTAGAAGCTTTTTAATTTAAATTGTCCCTCTAATTTGAATGAATACACTTTAAATCCATTTACAAGGATCTATTGGAGGGCAAGTCTCATGCCAGCAGCCGCGTAATTCCAGCTCCAGTAGCGTCCACTAAAGCTGCTGCAGTTAAAAAGCTTTTATAAGGATCGAGCTCGGCTGTCCACCGCAAGGCATCCTAGTGCCAGTCCCAGCCCCTATGCCTTGAGGTGCCTCCTGATGCTCTTCACTAAGTATCCCGTGGTCCCGAAGCATTTCCTTTGAAAAAATTAAGTGTCCAAACTACAGGTGGTGTAGCTTGCTTAACAGCCGGGATAATCCGCTGACTAGCAGACACTGCTACTAGGCACAAAGTATTTCCTGGGCTAGATGCAGTTAAAAATTTGTAAGTAGATACTCTCGTTGGATGCTGAGAAAGCATTCCATAGAGTCTCCTGGCACGCCATATATGATTCTCTTAAAAAGCTTGGGGTAGGGGTCTAGGGGACCCTTTTATAGCCAAAATCACGGCCCTGTATCACAATACGTCACCTAGGCTGGATTGTGGATCAGGACCCGACACCTGCATGCATTATACCACATTGCCGTGGGGCAGGGCGACCAATATGCCCCTGAGATGGGCACGACAGTCCCTGTCCCTGGCTGGAGTGGGGGTAGGGAACACTGAGGAAGGGGAACCCTGCAGTGCAGGAGCAGGGAGGAAGCAGTTCCTGGGTGCATTGAGAAGGGAGTATAAAAGGTGGGCACCATCTTAGTTCAGTGCAGAGAAGTCTGAGCAGAAGTGGCAGGGAGCAGGGGCTCTGCATGAGCTCTGCTCCGGAGGCGGGCCTAGTAACAGAGGCCCAGGCCTGCAAGAGGGAGAAGGAAGGAAGAGGAGCGGAGGAGGCTCCAGGAACGAGGAATGAAGGGATCACAGGGGTGCGGACGGGCGAGTCGCCACCGCACGCCCGAATCCACCTGCGTGGAGGGGTCAGGCCAAAGGGGGAGACAGGTCCCCGAACTAGTGGAGGCAGGAAACGACCCTCAGCTAGAAACCGGAGGCTCTGACATTTTATGTGGCGCAGCCCCTTGCTCCACCAGCTAGGAAGGCACCACATAGGGTCAGGGAAACTGGCGCCAAGTTTACCAAGAGGAGGCCCGAGGCAGCCGGACAGAAGTGTTGGTAAGAAAGGCCAGACAAAGGACACACAAAGGGGGTCCTGTGAAGCGCTCCAAAGTTATCTGGGAGTTGTCTGAGCCCCTCACCTGGTGAGCACAGTACGACGTGGGCAGCCGTTACCTGCAGACGTGGTCTGGATAATAAGAACTGTGAGTAAAGGCCCTGAACTGCATCACTGACTCCGTGTCGTTACTGCTGCTGCCCTGCACCATCACCCCCATCCTCCGCATACACTGCCCTGAGGCTATACTCCTCCCGTGGGGAGTTATGCTACGCTCTGCTGCACCCACAACACCAGCCTTAGCGGTCTGCCCTGTAGCGGCGGTTCACTCTGACCGCAATCCACGGGTGGCGTAGTCGGACATTTAAACATGAAAACCACATAAATAGTTCCGCCACTGGTTTGACCGCCCTGAGCCACGGAACCGGATCGCCGCCACGAAGACTACAACCACCAGCATCCACCAAAAAGGGTCCGGCTCCGGGTGTCCCAAGGCCCAGGGGGTGCGTCAGAACATTTTCATCACCTTTCACAATCACCAATGGGACAAGGCAGGGATGTCCTCTGTCCCCTCTCTTATACATCCTAGTGACGGAGCACCTGCTCTCATCAATTCGCCATAACCCCAATATTAGGTGGATTGAGGTGGGAGGCACCGAGTACAAGTGCTCTCTATTTGCTGATGATGTCCTAGTATATATCACTCAATCACATATATCCATCCCTGCTGTTATGGCTGAAATAGATCACTTTGTTACATGGTAAAATTTTAAAATCAATGCAGCGAAGTCTGAGGCCCTCGATGTCTCCCTCCCTAAATCCATATAGGATTCCATCCAGTCCAACTTTCCCTTTGCCTGGCCCTCACAGGGTATCAAATACTTAGGAATTCCTATTCATAGAGACCTCTCCCATCTATGTTATCTTAATTTTGGGCCCTTTATTGAACAATTCCATACAGACCACGGTTGGCAAGTTAGAACTGTAAGATTCACTACGTGAACCGCTGGTGTTTTGTGGAAAAGCACATGTACACCGCGTTCCAAATTATTATGCAAAAAGTGTTTAGGAGTGATAAGGGAAGAATTTGTTTGTTTGTCAGTTAAACTCATTGATGGTGATGTGTGTCAGGGCTCTTTATATCACTGTAAGCAATTGCAGACACCTGTGCTAATTAGTTTGGCAGGTGTGTTCAATGAAAGGCAAGACTACTTAAGAAGGCTCTCTCACATTATTAAGCAGCCTACATTTTCTGCCAAAATGGGAAAGAAAAAGGATGTGTCGGCTGCTGAGAAGCAACAAATTGTGGAGTGTTTAGGTCAAGGCATGACTACAATCAACATTGTGCGATGATCAGGATGAAGTGTCTTGGCAATCAAGAAGTATGTAGCTGATTCACAGTACACACGTGTGCGTGCTGATAAGGGCAAATTGAGGACTCTTTCCTACAGGCAATTACGTCAGGTTGAAAGAGCAGCGGCAAAAAAGCCTTGTCATAGCAGCAGACAAGTTTTTGAAGCTGCTTGCGCCTCCAACGTCCCCCGAACAACAAGATGCAGGGTCCTTCAGTGGTTTGCAGCTGTGCATACGCCATCCTGTCGACCTCCTCTATCCACTTCACACAAGCAGAAACGGCTCCAGTGGGCCAAACATTACATGAAGACTGATTTCAAAACTGTTTTGTTCACGGATGAGTGCCGTGCAGCGCTCGATGGTCCAGATGAATGGAGTGGAGGATGGCTGGTTGATGGACACCCCACGCAAACACGGCTACAGCGCCAACAAGGAGGAGGTGGAGTAATGTTTTGGGCTGGAATCATGGGGAGAGAGATTGTCGGCCCTTTTAGGATCCCTGAAGGCGCTAAAGATGAACTCCATAATGTATGTGGATTTTCTCAAACAGCACTTCCTGCCATGGTTCAAGAAGAAGAACCGTGTATTTCACAGCAAGATCATTTTTCTGCATGATAATGCACCATCTCATGCTGCACATAAAACATCTGCATCTCTGGCTGATATGGGCATAAAAGGGGACAAACTTATGGTGTGACCCCCATGCTCCCCTGACCTCTACCCCATTCAGAACCTTTGGAGCATCCTTAAAAGGAGTGTCTATGATGGCGGGAGGCAGTTCACATCTAAGCAACAGCTCTGGGAGGGTATTCTGTCCTCATGCAAAACAATTGAAGCAGAAACCATCCAAAACCTGACAAATTCAATGGACGAGAGAGTTCAGAAGCTCCTTTCGAACAAGGGGTCTTATGTGAAAATGTAACATCACCTAGAATAAAGTTTTGAGTTGAAAACTGTTTGATTTCAGTTTCTAACAACCTGCTAATGCTTATAATTTCAAAAATGACCATTTTTTTGGTCTTTATTAAAATGAAAAGGTTGATCGAAAAGTTTGGGGGATCTAAGAGTGTGGCAACCCAGTAGTCATGATTACTTCGAATTCTGACAATATGAGGGTCATGCTGCAGGTAGTGCAGCAAGAAGGCACTTATGTGTCTTGCGCATCTCGGAGCCCCAAAATTATTTTCCGGGCTAGATGCAGCTAAAAATTATTTTTAATTTTAAATCTGGTGAAGCTTATTATAGATGGCCTAATAGGATCAGTGCTGCACACTGCTACAAAGCCCAAATTATTTTCCAGTCAAGATACAGATAAACATGATTAGTAATTTGAAAGCTTAAAACGGTTGGTAGGGTGATTTTAACCAATCATCAAGCTTTTACTCTCCCCAGGATGACACAGGGGTAGAAAAGTCGTTTCGGATCCATGATTTGTTCATCTTTATGAACGTGAGTCTGTATACATTATCAGTGGAGAGCCGCGTGCGCTTATCTGTCAGCACACCACCAGCAGCGCTGAACACACGTTCAGACAGAACGCTGGCTGCGGGGCATGACAAGATCTCCAAGGCGTAAGTGGCTAGCTCCGGCCATTTATCGAGATTGGAAGCCCAAAAAGAGCAAGGGTCCAGTGACAAAGTCGTGGCTTCAATGTTTACTTGGAGATACTCCTGTACCATCGTCTCTAGGCGTTGACTATGTGTCAGACTTCTTGTCTCCTGTGGCCTTGCAAAGGATGGGCTAAAAAAGTGGTGAAATGATTCTGCAAAATTGATGTTACCAGCAGATACTGTGGTTCTGTTACGGTTTGAGTGCTGAACACTTGACGGTCCCACGGTTGGCAAGTTGGAACTGTGAGATTCACTACGTGCACCACTGGTATTTTGTGGAAAAGCACATGTAAGATTCTGCAACAGTCTCTGCTGATACTCCTGCATGCGTGCATCCCTTTCTATGGCAGGAATAATTTCTGCAAATTTACTTTTGTACCGGGGATCTAACAGTGTGGCAACCCAGTAGTCAGGATTATTTCTAATTCTGACAATTCGAGGGTCATGTTGCAGGTAGTGCAGCAAGAAGGCACTCATGTGTGTTGCGCATCCAGGAGCACCAAGTCCCTGTTGTGTTGGTGGCGAGGTAACAATCATGCTTCCTTCCTCTGTCCTCTCCCCCCAACCTCGCACAACAGAAATGTGATCAAGGTCTCCCTCATCTGATGAGTCTTCCATCAGTTCGTCCTCCACTTCTTCCTGGTCTCCTGCACCTTCCTCACTAGTTTGGCTGCTACCATGCGCCCTGGTAAAATCATCTCCCCCACCCTCACATGCCTGCCGCCCTGGTGCTGCCGACCGTCTGGACCTTGCAGATGTTAGCCCTTCCGCATACAACTCCTCCTCCTCTACTTCCTCCACCTCCTCTTGTGCCACCACCTGACTCCGAATTCTGTTTAACATGTGCTCCAGCATGTAAATCACCGGAATAGTCATGCTGATAATGGCATCGTCAGCACTAAACATCTTCGTCGCCATTTCAAAACTGTGCAGAAGGGTGCATAGGTCCCTGATCTGAGACCACTCCTCCAGCGTGATTTGCCCCACCTCTGAATCTCGTTGGCCCAGGCTATACGTCAGAACGTATTGCACCAGGGCTTGTCGGTGCTGCCACAGTCGCTGCAACATGTGCAGAGTTGAATTCCACCGGGTAGGCACATCGCATTTTAGCCGGTGAAGTGGCAGGCCCAACGACTTCTGTAGAGATGTAAGTCGCTGAGCTGCGGGATGCGAACGGCGGAAGTGAGCACACAGCGACCGTGCCCTCTGCAGAAGGCCATCTAGTCTGGGATAGTGGGCTAAAAATTGCTGGACAACCAGGTTCAACACGTGAGCCATACAAGGCACGTGTGTGACATTGCCCCGGCGAAGGGCCGCACCCAGGTTTGCAGCATTGTCGCACACGGCCTTCCCTGGTTTCAGGTCCAGTGGAGACAACCATTCATGAAATTGGTTCTCCAGAGCTGACCACAACTCCTCAGCTGTCTGACTCACATTTCCCAGACATTTCAATGTAAAAACCGCCTGATGACGTTGAGCCCTACTGCCAGCATAGTAAGGAGGTGTGCTGGATCCCTTCTGCGCAGTTAGAAAGCTTGTGGCATGACCAGACAGGCTTTGGGTGCAGGTGGAAGACCGAGAGGAGGTTGAGGAGGCAGAAGCAGTGGAGGAAAAATGACATAAAGAGGATTGACGCACAACTCGTGGGGACGGCAAGACTTGGACAGCAGCCCCTTGTCCTGCTGTCACCATAGTTACCCAGTGCCCAGTCAGCGACATGTAACGCCCCTGTCCATGCCTACTCGTCCAAGTGTCTGTGGTGAAATGCACCCTGTCACACACAGAGTTTCTCAAAGAAGCGGTGATGTTGTGTGCGACATGCTGGTGGAGCGCAGGCACACCTTTCTTTGAGAAGTAGTGCCGACTGGGCATCTGGTACTGGGGCACTGCGACGGACATAAGGTCTCGAAAATCCTCTGTGTCCACCAGGCGGAAAGGCAGCATTTCTGTAGCCAAGAGCTTGCAGATGGTGAAATTCAACCTCTTAGCTTTCTCATGGCTAGGAGGAAATGGTCTTTTACTTGTCCACATCTGAGGGACCGAGGGCTGGCTATTGTGCTTAGACGGGGTTGATAAGGGTGTCCCCGGCAAACTGCCGGTCTGTGAGGAAGATGCAGGCGGACATGTTAGGTTGCCTTGATCCAAAGGTGGTGCTATCGATGTCGGACAGCGCTCAAGACCAGCTGGTGTTACCACCTCCAAAGAAAATGATGACCTGCCAATCACGCTGGCTGTTGCGGGTAAAGAGGTGGCAGGTCTGCGCCCCAAAACAGGTGTGACTGCTGTCCCCCCAGTCACAGAGGATGAAGAGGCTGCGGATGCACAAGATATGGCAGATGGTGGTTGGCCCGGCGGGCTAGACCGCATTGTAGCACACTGAGCTTCCCACTGCAACTTATGCTTCATGTCCATGTGCCGGTTCATGCATGAAGTACTCAAACTATGTATTTTTTGGCCTCTACTTAGCTTTTGCTGACAAATGTTACAGATAACACGAGTTGGGTCATCTTTATCGATCTGAAAAAATGCCCAGGCTATGCAAGGCTTAGCACCCATGCGACCTGAAGAGCCACCACGACTTGTGGTGAGAGGCAGAGTTGTGTTTGAGGATGCAGTTGTTGACGTGCTTCCAGTACTTCGTCTCTGTCCAGGAAGGCGCAACCTGACCTCGTCGTCACTAGCATCTTCCTCCACCTCCTCTGCTGACCTCATCTCTTGGCTGACTGTGGGTTGACAGTAAGTGGGATCTCCGACCTCATCATCATCACCCTGTGCGTTATCACACCCGTCGTCCTCAGAGCCAACCTGTTCCTGCCCTGACAAAAAACTAAAGTTGTCGCTCCAATCAGGTATTTGAGTCTTATCATCGTCTTCCTCATTGTCTCCACCAACAGGAGTTACAGTTTGGGAATGAGGGTCTACATTATGGTCAGAACCTTCTGCGTCTGGTCCTGGATCCGACTCATAAAGATTCTGGGCATCAGTGCAGATCATTTCCTCGTCTGGATTCACAGAAGCGCTGGAGTCGACCTCTGATTCCCAGGCTATAGTATGAGTAAACAGCTCTGCAGACTCAACCATCTGTTCTACCTCATACTCAGACGGGCAGCTGGAGATTTGGGAGCTGTGAGGAAGCAAGTGCGATTTGGGTGACACCTTTGAGGACTGGAGTATTTGTGATGTTGAAATTGATGTGGAGGAGAGCCCACTTAAAGGAGCACTTGATATCCGTTGAAGCACCTGCTGTTTTTGTGCCTCATCTGGAATTTGTAGCGATTGGCGTGGCCGTAAGAAAGGGATCTTATCACATTGTCCGCTAAAAGAAGTAGACATTTTAGTTTGGCTGGAAGATGGTCTTTCTTCTGCACCTACCCCACGGACACAACCTTTTTTCCCCTTCCCAACACGCCTATTCCCCTTTCCACCAGCAGCAGGCCTTTTTCCACTCATTTTGGTGGTTAACTAATTCACAACTCTGGAGTTGTTTGCACAAAAAAACAATGGATGGTAACCGAGCAGAGCTGAGTGGCCAAACTGTGGTATTAGGCCAAAACTATTGGCTGGGTTAGATGCAGAAAAAAATTATTTTTAATTTGCAACCTGATGGAGGTCAGTATAGATGGACTAATAGACCAAGTCCCACACACCGCTAGAAGCCCAAATATTTTTTCAGAGCTAGATGCAGAAAATTTTTTTATTCAATTTGCAACCTGATGGAGGTCAGTATAGATGGACTAATAGACCAAGTCCCACACACTGCTAGAAGCCCAAATATTTTTTCAGAGCTAGATGCAGAAAAAAATTATTTTTAATTTGCAACCTGATGGAGGTCAGTATAGATGGACTAATAGACCAAGTCCCACACACTGCTAGAAGCCCAAATATTTTTTCAGAGCTAGATGCAGAAAAAAATTATTTTTAATTTGCAACCTGATGGAGGTCAGTATAGATGGACTAATAGAACAAGTCCCACACACTGCTAGAAGCCCAAATATTTTTTCAGAGCTAGATGCAGAAAAAAAATATTTTTAATTTGCAACCTGATGGAGGTCAGTATAGATGGACTAATAGAACAAGTCCCACACGCTGCTAGAAGCCCAAATATTTTTTCAGAGATAAATGAATTGATGGAGGTCAGTATAGATGGACTAATAGACCAAGTCCCACACACTGCTAGAAGCCCAAATATTTTTTCAGAGCTAGATGCAGAAAAAAATTATTTTTAATTTGCAACCTGATGGAGGTCAGTATAGATGGACTAATAGACCAAGTCCCACACACCGCTAGAAGCCCAAATATTTTTTCAGAGCTAGATGCAGAAAAAAATTATATTCAATTTGCAACCTGCTGGAGGTCAGTATAGAAGGACTAATAGAACAAGTCCCACACACTGCTAGAAGCCCAAATATTTTTTCAGAGCTAAATGAAGAAAAAAAATATTTTTAATTTGCAACCTGATGGAGGTCAGTATAGATGGACTAATAGACCAAGTCCCACACACTGCTAGAAGCCCAAATATTTTTTCAGAGCTAGATGCAGAAAAAAATTATATTCAGTTTGCAACCTGATGGAGGTCAGTATAGATGGACTAATAGAATGATGCTATGCCCAAAAGATTTTACTTCACTAGGTGCAGTAAAAAAATTGGTATTCTATACACAGGTGGTATATCTTGCAACACAGATATGCTACTCCACTGACTAACACACTCTGCAATAGGCCAAAAAGGATTAGCTTTGCTAGATTCAGCCAAATGCTGTGAAAAAAACTTGCACAGCACTGGCACAGACCTGGCTGGCAAAAACTGATAGGAACTGATGTAACCTAGTCCTGAAAAGGACTCCAATTACAATTAGTCTTTACTCCCACAATCTATCTATTTAAGAGCACAGACCTGCCTGATAAAAGTCGTAGGAAATGCTGTAACCTAGTCCTTAAAAGGACTGCAATCACAACTATTCCCTACTCCCAAGCTATCTGTATATTTGTGCGAAAATTGGCTTGAAATTAACAAGGTATAGCGCACACAGCAACAGCGGTGCCGTCTAACACGCAGCTGCAGCAGTGAGAAAATGGTGGCGACGGGGAAAATGGCTTGGTCTTATAGGGCAAGGACATGTGACATACACTGCCAATCACACATGCCCTTGCTTGTGTGAAAAAAAGCACTTCGCTCCGTGTGTGCGCTGCTGATAGGCTGACAGATTGCACCTCCCCACTGTAAATGCGGGAAAGAGAAAAAAAAATGGAGATCTTCATTGTTCCTGCAGAGATCCATCCCCTGCCCCTCCCCCCGCCCCGCTGTACACTCAAACTGCGTATTAACATTAATTTTCATCATTACTGAGAAAAAATCCAGTTATGATTTTGGTGCACGAACAGTTATCGAACATAACCTCGAACAGCCGAATTTTTCTCAAATTGTTCGTGTTCGCCGACCGGCTCGAACACCGCCCAAAACAGCTCGAATTTGAGATTGGCGAACAGTTCGAGTAGAGCAACGCTCATCTCTAGTTCTGGGCAACACTCCCTCTTTACCTGAGAGAAGAGAGACACCACACCTCTGGTTGAGGTGCAGTACCTCTGTGGCGACTGAACCCTCAGGGGCGCCACATCTGCATGCAGACTGCCAGTATTTATTTGCTTTCACACATGGTCATCAATAGTATTTGACGCGCCCAGGGGATGGGGACGACTCGGTACCCGGGCCTTTGCCGGCTTTGGGGCTGTCGCGGTGGTCGGCTCCCGGGCCCGTACCCTGGGGTCACTCTTGAAAAAGGGGATTGGAACTTGGATAGAAATAAAAATAAAGTAAATAGTTTGTGACGCCACCTGTGGTACCTGGTAAGGATTACCAGCGCTGCTGCAGACCTCCGGGGGGTGATGGGATGGCAGCTGGGATATTTCTGCTCGCCACAGGTGGAGCGGGCCCCCGGGGCAGTGTGGAGTTTGATGGTGGGTGGTGTTGCTGGGGCTTGTCGTGCGGGGAGAGAAATGGCGCAGCTGAAATAATTGACGGAGGCAGTGTAGTGCAGTCATCCGAGCTTTATTCACAGTTCTTGTAAAAGGTTCTCGGGTACACTGTACGGGTGTCCGCCTGCGCGTCGCACTGCATCTACCAGACCAGGGGTACAGCTCTTCCTCAGATATGTCAGGAGCGCTTGACAGAACCCCGCTTTCTTTATGTTCCTAACTAGACCGACTTCCCACGCTGGGTCTTGTCCCTCCTGCCCTGCGCTTCCCACACTCAGTCCTACTCGGGTGCCCTGAAGTCCCTCTGGGCAACCTGGAGTTAACGGACCTGCTTGACCCTCACGGAGACTAGAATGAGACTGTGGCGACTGCACCATGGAAGTGCAGAATCCTCCGGTTTTTCCAGCCGAGACCTGGAGTAACATGGCTGGTCCAGGGGTCGGTCCCCTTCTTGCGGCCTGATCCCTCTGACATCTGGCAGATTCGGGGCGTACGGGTGTGGTCCTGCACTCACCGTATCCCCTGGGAGCCCATCTGTTACCGGAGCCTTTCTCCTCTGCTCCCCTCCTGGCCATCTATTACTAGGCCCCAATTGTGGAGCAGAGTCTCGTTAGGACCTTACTTCTCACTCACTTCTCCACTGACTGACCTGCCACCCTAAGATGGCTTCCCTTTATATACCTCCTACAATGGTGCTCCCCTACTCTACATCCTCCACCCACACCCACTACTGGTTCCCCCTACCTTTGGTTCCCCCCCTTCCAGGCAGGGCCAGGGCTCAGCAGGAGCACAGTGCATCTTGTCCTTCCAGCCGGCCTGGAGTAGTGTAGTGTTGAATGGGAGTGTTGGGGTTCCGGGCAGCACTCCCTCTTTACTTGAGAGAAGGAGACACCACACCTCTGGGTGAGGTGCAGTACCTCTGTGGCGACTGAACCCTCAGGGCCGCCACACTCCCCCCTGGTAAAACACAGCACATCCGCGGGCTGGAACTAAGCAAAAACACGGTATATTAGACATGCAAAATTTTAGAATGCATTCGCATATAAGCTTATAAACAAAACATTTCTTCCCTTTATGGGAGGCACTTTTCTTTGAACGTTACAGGCTATCAAAACATTATAAAACACTTTTCACTGGCATATACGTTTTTCAAACATCTTGCATTAAGATCCCAAACAGGGTGTCCATCTTACTGGTAAAGGTGCAAAATTAGCAGCATGAGGGACCCGTCCGAAAACCCCCAACGTAGGCCCTGGGCGTGGCTGCAGGGCATAAGTGATCCTGGTGCTGGACCATGTCTTCCGCCACGCCAAACGGGTTTTTGTTCTGAGGTCCCTTGGTTGCAATTATAAAACCAATAGAGAGCACTTTAAGAAGCGCAAACTACATACAAGGTCAGTCTTTGGCTGCTCACAGTCCTCAGCCTGAAGTCTGTATACCCTGACGGGTAATTATACACACATAACTACAGTTTCTGTTGGTACCCTTACGGGTAACTATTTACACAGTGTTC
The DNA here is from genome assembly GCF_046119375.1 of Phyllobates terribilis. Lineage (NCBI taxonomy): Eukaryota > Metazoa > Chordata > Amphibia > Anura > Dendrobatidae > Phyllobates > Phyllobates terribilis. The sequence continues at coordinate 495,305,151 of NW_027362771.1, read as the reverse complement.
AGTCCCACTTATTGTACTCAGTAATGGGGTCCCCGCCTGGGGTACTCTTGATTCTTGCTGGCTGACCCAGCCGGGTCACCAGCCATAAACTGCGGGGGCGTGTCCTCTTCCTCCTCAATCACGCGGTATACCTGGAGGGAATACCACCCGCGTTCCCCGTGGTGTCGAGTGAAGTTGACACGGTCACCGGGGTACAAGTTCCGGTCGGGATGGCCCTGCTCCAGATAGGGCTCGACATCCCTCTGGTTTATGAAGATATCCCTCTTGAAATTGGGTTAGCGGATGAAGCCCCACCCAGCCTTTAAGTCAAATTTCACGACCAGTCCCTCTTCACAGGGGCTGGGGTGGGCAGATTCCGCCTGCCGGACTTGGGCCTTCGCGGCTTTGTTCCGGGCCTCCATCCACTCACAGCGCGCCCGCCGGGTGAGACACTCCTTCTCCAGCTGTAGGAGCTCCCGCCTACAGAACTCCTTTCTCTGCAGGGCTTGGGCTTGGGTCTCCTGCGGGAACCCCATCAGGTCCCACCCCCCCTGGTTGTCCCAGCTAAACTCTTCTCCGCCGGGGCAGGCAGCCGGGGGCGCTTGTGTCGGGAGTAGCGGGTGCTGCTGCTGGTCCTCAAACCGAGCGGACCAATCAAAGGAGGGCACGCCGTACACCCATTTGGGTGTTGGAGGTGGTGGTTCCGGGAGGGAGCCGAGCAGGAAATCTTCGGAGTCAGCGCCCGGGTTTGGAGATTCTGATCTTAGCAGCTGCTCCAGGGGGTACATGGCGGGGTACAGGGAGTGCTGGTGTAGGAGGCCCAGGAGCAGGTCGGCGCTTGCAGCGCCCGGGACAGGGGGACTCTTCTTACCTGTTCCTGTGCTGCACATGGCCTCCTGGTGCTCATCTTGCTCCGCCGGGGCTGGAGCGCCTCTGCTGGGACCCAGGGCTGGCTGCCGCCGAGCAGCTAACTTCTCCAGCAGCTCCTTCTTCCACCTGGCGACCGCTGCTTGCTGGGCCCATTCCACCTGCTGGCTCAGCTCCTGGACCTCGCTCTTGAGGAACTCAGCATCCTCCGGGGAAAGTTGGTTTGTCGCTCCCTCCAGGGTGAGGGGGGCACTTTCTGCTGCAGGCCAGAGGCGGAGGCTTGATCCTTGCTTCCGTCCATGCTGGCTGTCGGGTGCGGTCTGTCTAGACTGGTTAAGACCACACCCCATCTACATTCCTTCTCTCCTCCTCTCCTCCCCTTTCGGGGGCAGTCCCATGGCAGCCTGCTGTCGGTCACTCCCTGAGATATCCTCCCTTCCTTGACGGACACATCTATGCGGACAGTCACAGTTGCAAGGGGCAGGTTGTGCTTTTGGCGCCATTCTGGGACCCGGCCCACGATGGGAGGTTCCATGTTGTTGTTTTTGATCATGCACATAATGGCGGGTGCCACATTCAATGGGGAAAAACAGTCCATGTAAGGCACACAGTACCCGGTGGCAACAGGCACGAAATCCTGTTTGTGACGCCAGGAAAAGTATGACGCACCCAGGGGATGGGGACGACTCAGTACCCGGGCTTTTGTCTGGTTTGGGGCTATCATGGTGGTCGGCTCCTGGGCCCGTACCCTGGGGTCACTCTTGAAAAAGGGGATTGGAACTTGGATAGAAATAAAAATAAAGTAAATAGTTTGTGACGCCACCTGAGGTACCAGGTAAGGATTACCAGCGCTGCTGCAGACCTCGGGGGGGTGATGGGATGGCAGCTGGTATGTTTCTGCTCCCCACAGGCAGAGCGGGCCCCGGGGGCAGTGTGGAGTTTGATGGTGGGTGGTTTTGCTGGGGCTTGTAGTGCGGGGAGAGAAATGGCGCAGCTGAAATAATTGATGGAGGCAGTGCAGTGCAGTCATCCGAGCTTTACTCACAGTTCTTGTAAAAGGTTCTCGGGTACACTGTACGGGTGTCCGCCTGCGCGTCACACTGCGTCTACCAGACCAGGGGTTCAGCTCTTCCTCAGATATGTCAGGAGCGCTTGACAGAACCCCGCTTTCTTTATGTTCCTAACTAGACCGACTTCCCACGCTGGGTCTTGTCCCTCCTGCCCTGCGCTTCCCACACTCAGTCCTACTCGGGTGCCCTGAAGTCCCTCTGGGCAACCTGGAGTTAACGGACCTGCTTGACCCTCACGGAGACTAGAATGAGACTGTGGTGACTGCACCATGGAAGTGCAGAATCCTCCGGTTTTTCCAGCCGAGACCTGGAGTAACACGGCTGGTCCAGGGGCCGGTCCCCTTCTTGCGGCCTGATCCCTCTGACATCTGGCAGATTCGGGGCGTACGGGTGCGGTCCTGCACTCACCGTACCCCCTGGGAGCCCATCTGTTACCGGAGCCTTTCTCCTCTGCTCCCCTCCTGGCCATCTATTACTAGGCCCCAATTGTGGAGCAGAGTCTCGTTAGGACCTTACTTCTCACTCACTTCTCCACTGACTGACCTGCCACCCTAAGATGGCTTCCCTTTACATACCTCCTACAATGGTGCTCCCCTACTCTACATCCTCCACCCACACCCACTACTGGTTCCCCCTACCTTTGGTTCCCCCCCATCCAGACAGGGCCAGGGCTCAGCAGGAGCACAGTGCATCTTGCCCTTCCAGCCGGCCTGGAGTAGTGTAGTGTTGAATGGGAGTGTTGGGGTTCCGGGCAGCACTCCCTCTTTACCTGAGAAAAGGAGACACCACACCTCTGGGTGAGGTGCAGTACCTCTGTGGCGACTGAACCCTCAGGGCTGCCACACTCCCCCCTGGTAAAACACAGCACATCCGCGGGCTGGAACTAAGCAAAAACACGGTATATTAGACATGCAAAATTTTAGAATGCATTCGCATATAAGCTTATAAACAAAACATTTCTTCCCTTTATGGGAGGCACTTTTCTTTGAACGTTACAGGCTATCAAAACATTATAAAACACTTTTCACTGGCATATACGTTTTTCAAACATCTTGCATTAAGATCCCAAACAGGGTGTCCATCTTACTGGTAAAGGTGCAAAATTAGCAGCATGAGGGACCCGTCCGAAAACCCCCAACGTAGGCCCTGGGCGTGGCTGCAGGGCATAAGTGATCCTGGTGCTGGACCATGTCTTCCGCCACGCCAAACGGGTTTTTGTTCTGAGGTCACTTGGTTGCAATTATAAAACCAATAGAGAGCACTTTAAGAAGCGCAAACTATATACAAGGTCAGTCTTTGGCTGCTCACAGTCCTCAGCCTGAAGTCTGTATACCCTGACGGGTAATTATACACACATAACTACAGTTTCTGTTGGTACCCTTACGGGTAGCTATTTACACAGTGTTCAGTCCCACTTACTGTACTCAGTAATGGGGTCCCCGCCTGGGGTACTCTTGATTCTTGCTGGCTGACCAAGCCGGGTCATCAGCCATAAACTGCGGGGGCGTGTCCTCTTCCTCCTCAATCACGCGGTATACCTGGAGGGAATACCACCCGCGTTCCCCGTGGTGTCGAGTGAAGTTGACACGGTCACCGGGGTACAAGTTCCGGTCGGGATGGCCCAGCTCCAGATAGGGCTCGACATCCCTCTGGTTTATGAAGATATCCCTCTTGAAATTGGGTTAGCGGATGAAGCCCCACCCAGCCTTTAAGTCAAATTTCACGACCAGTCCCTCTTCACAGGGGCTGGGGTGGGCAGATTCCGCCTGCCGGACTTGGGCCTTCGCGGCTTTGTTCCGGGCCTCCATCCACTCACAGCGTGCCCACCGGGTGAGACGCTCCTTCTCCAGCTGTAGGAGCTCCCGCCTACAGAACTCCTTTCTCTGCAGGGCTTGGGCTTGGGTCTCCTGCGGGAACCCCATCAGGTCTCCCCCCCCTGGTTGTCCCAGCTAAACTCTTCTCCGCCGGGGCAGGCAGCCGGGGGCGCTGGTGTCGGGAGTAGCGGGTGCTGCTGCTGGTCCTCAAACGTAGCGGACCAATCAAAGGAGGGCGCGCCGTACACCCATTTGGGTGTTGGAGGTGGTGGTTCCGGGAGGGAACCGAGCAGGAAATCTTCGGAGTCAGCGCCCGGGTTTGGAGATTCTGAGCTTAGCAGCTGCTCCAGGGGGTACATGGCGGGGTACAGGGAGTGCTGGTGTAGGAGGCCCAGGAGCAGGTCGGCGCTTGCAGCGCCCGGGACAGGGGGACTCTTCTTACCTGCTCCTGTGCTGCACATGGCCTCCTGGCGCTCATCTTGCTCCGCCGGGGCTGGAGCGCCTCTGCTGGGACCCAGGGCTGGCTGCCGCCGAGCAGCTAACTTCTCCAGCAGCTCCTTCTTCCACCTGGTGACCGCTGCTTGCTGGGCCCATTCCACCTGCTGGCTCAGCTCCTGGACCTCGCTCTTGAGGAACTCAACATCCTCCGGGGAAAGTTGGTTTGTCGCTCCCTCCAGGGTGAGGGGGGCACTTTCTGCTGCAGGCCAGAGGCGGAGGCTTGATCCTTGCTTCCGTCCATGCTGGCTGCCGGGTGCGGTCTGTCTAGACTGGTTAAGACCACACCCCATCTACATTCCTTCTCTCCTCCTCTCCTCCCCTTTCGGGGGCAGTCCCATGGCAGCCTGCTGTCGGTCACTCCCTGAGATATCCTCCCTTCCTTGACGGACACATCTATGCGGACAGTCACAGTTGCAAGGGGCAGGTTGTGCTTTTGGCGCCATTCTGGGACCCGGCCCACGATGGGAGGTTCCATGTTGTTGTTTTTGATCATGCACATAATGGCGGGTGCCACATTCAATGGGGAAAAACAGTCCATGTAAGGCACACAGTACCCGGTGGCAACAGGCACGAAATCCTGTTTGTGACGCCAGGAAAAGTATGACGCGCCCAGGGGATGGGGACGACTCAGTACCCGGGCCTTTGCCTGGTTTGGGGCTATCACGGTGGTCGGCTCCTGGGCCCGTACCCTGGGGTCACTCTTGAAAAAGGGGATTGGAACTTGGATAGAAATAAAAATAAAGTAAATAGTTTGTAACGCCACCTGAGGTACCAGGTAAGGATTACCAGCGCTGCTGCAGACCTCCGGGGGGTGATGGGATGGCAGCTGGTATGTTTCTGCTCCCCACAGGCAGAGCGGGCCCCCGGGGCAGTGTGGAGTTTGATGGTGGGTGGTTTTGCTGGGCCTTGTAGTGCGGGGAGAGAAATGGCGCAGCTGAAATAATTGACGGAGGCAGTGCAGTGCAGTCATCCGAGCTTTACTCACAGTTCTTGTAAAAGGTTCTCGGGTACACTGTACGGGTGTCCGCCTCTGCGTCACACTGCGTCTACCAGACCAGGGGTTCAGCTCTTCCTCAGATATGTCAGGAGCGCTTGACTGAACCCCGCTTTCTTTATGTTCCTAACTAGACCGACTTTCCACGCTGGGTCCTCTCCCTCCTGCCCTGCGCTTCCCACACTCAGTCCTACTCGGGTGCTCTGAAGTCCCTCTGGGCAACCTGGAGTTCCCGGACCTGCTTGACCCTCACGGTGACTAGAATGAGACTGTGGTAACTGCACCATGGAAGTGCAGAAGCCTCCGGTTTTTCTAGCCGAGACCTGGAGTAACACTGCTGGTCCAGGGGCCGGTCCCCTTCTTGCGGCCTGATCCCTCTGACACCGGGCAGATTCGGGGTGTACGGGTGCCGTCCTGCACTCACCGTACCCCCTGGGATCCACTCCAGCCAGGCACAGAGCTCAGCAGGAACACAGTGCATCTTGCCCTTCCAGCCGGCCTGGAGTAGTGTAGTTTTGAATGCGGGTGTTGGAGTTCCGGGCAGCACTCCCTCCTTACCTGAGAGAAGGAGACACCACACCTCTGGGTGAGGTGCAGTACCTCTGTGGCGACTGAACCCTCAGGGGCGCCGCAAATACATGAACGGTGCTACAGTCTGTAGTGTTCAGATGGCTAAAAGAACATATCATCAAATGTTTCTCTTATGATGTGCTCTTCTAGTCACCTGACTGCTGCAGCCAATCACAGGTTGCAACGGTACTATGACTTCTGCACAGAACAAGCATTGCTTCTGGCAGACCTTTGGCGCTGCCTGAACTGGATCTGCTAGCAATGGAATGTGACTATGCAATCGTTTTTATTTTAAGCACATCCATGCCTTCATTTTTTAATATTAGACAAGCCCTTGAAGCATTACATGGTTGTAATTGAATTCAATGTGCTTCCTATGCAAAGAACATAAGTGACGAGCCCTACACAGCTATTGATAGCTGTTCTAGATTTTAACTCAAACTTTGATGTTGAAATCGGGCTCCCGAATCCATCAGCTGAACATAGACTCTTAAAGGGAATAGTCAGCAATATTTCACCCACAAACTATTCATATGAACATGTAGCTCTTTCAGAGGCAAGTCCGACAAAACCAGTTCATGTTTGAGTTGATATGCAAATGAAGCTGAAGAACTACGGTAGATCTGAAGACTCTGTCACTCCAGCTCTATTCCCTGCCCAGCGCAACCTCTTCCTGCTTGACTGACTGCTCCTTTGCATAAAGTCACACTATTAAGCAGGAGGAAGCAGCACTGGGGAATAGACCTGGAGTTACAGAGGTTTCAGATCTACCATAGTTCTTCAGCCTCATTTGCATATCAATTCAAATGCCGATTTCTCAGTAATGGAGGAACGGATTGACCAAGTAAAATAATTGCTGGACTTGTCTATGAAAGAGCTACATGCGCATATAAATAGATTGTAGTGTAAAATCCTTCTGCCAGATTCCCTTTAAGAGGAAAGCTGTCATGTTAGTCAAGTCTTAGAAATGTATTCAGCTGAATATACAGTCATAAAAACAAATATATGTAATAAGAGTGCAATTTAATATACATTTACTCATTCACATGATTTGCATAATTGCTTGTAATACGAATGACACAATTTGCATTGCATATGAAGTTGGGACTTTTCATGATGCTATGGGTAATAGCTGTAATGAATAGTATCATCAGCAAAGTATGTGATCCATATCTAAGACTGGCTATTAGCGGTTTAAAGAAACAGACATTAGACAACGAAAGTATGCTCGTGTGTACAAGGAAGTGAACACTAGGACACAAGCAAAAGGAAGGCTCACCACGCTTGCTGATCATGTGGATAGCTGGGAATCTTGATAACTGGTGGGTGCTAAATCCAGCTGGTAAAGCACAGCGACATACGTAGGAAGGAGGGGAAAGGCAGCACGTCCATCCAGTGAGTATAAAAAATCCTTTGATTTAAATTCCATTAAAAACAAGCAAATCCATGGAAAACCATTAAAACCTACATTTTTAATGTTTTTTCATAGATTTGTTAATTTTTAACGGAATTTAAATCAAAGTTTTCTTATACTCACCAGATGGACGTGCTGCTTTTCCTCTCCTTCTTCGGAGGTCAAGACTAGGCAAGCAGTAATACTCTCTTTTAAGCTAAATTTCCAACAAAGTCTGAATATTCAGGACCTTTGGGAACTTAAAGAGATTGTCAAGAGTGGAGCATTTTAATTTTATATAGTGGCCGTCTGTTCCAAAACTCCCTCAAGGGGAATCTGTCACTGTGCTGAGATAATGTTATAAATGTGCCCCTGCTGTGTACTGTGTAATGGCTGTGTCTGACTGTACAGGAACATGGTCTGATCATACCACAGCTCCTGGGCGGGGGGGGAAGGAGAAAAAAGTATACAGACATTATAGCATGATATCACAATTGATTTTTTTTTTAAGTAAAACATTGTTTAAAATCAAGCAGGGAAATGTTTTACTTCACAAAAATAATCAGCTGTGATCCCCTGCTGTAATGTCTGTATACTCCTTTGCTTCCTCCCCTGCCCAGGAGATGTGGTATGATCAGACAATGTTCCTGTACGGTCAGACACAGCAGTTACACAGTACACAGCAGGGGCACATTTATATGATTATCTCAGCACAGGAACATTTTATTTAAACAAATCCAATTGTGGTATAACTAGCTAGAGTATCTCTAAAAGGTAACCTTTAATTAGGTATAATAAAAACATAAACCACATAATAAAGTGCTCATAGTGCCTGTGCTCATTAAAAAATCTAAGAAAAAAATAATAGCCCTCCCTTTTTTTCTTTTAGGGGTTATTCTATTGACATAGGCTACACTTGTCAAAGCAGGAGACAAACAGGGCACAACAGGGTATGTAGGGAACACTGTTTTCTACCCCTGTATTTTGGCTGACCTGTCTCCGTACCTTGAATCCATCTGAGTCATCAAGTTCTTGGTGAGATCGTGATATTTTTAATGAGCACAGGCACTATGAGCACTTTATTATGTGGTTTATGATTTTATTATATTTAATTAAAGGTTAAGTTTTAGAGATACTCTGGCTGGCTATAATATAATTGTTGAAGAGTATACTGGCATCATCCTTTGTGATAGATACTGAGCTGATTAGTAAATCCAATTATGGAACTTATTATTATTCCAAAATCTATTGATTAAAATAAACGTTTGTTTATGGGAAAACCTCTTTAAATAGTACACAAATATGTCAGTTTTGAAGAGATCATTGTATCCATATACGACAAAAATTCAGTGATTCAATATCTTTGAGATCTTTGAAGTGCAGGATATGGGAAATTTGGTCTATTACCCCTCCTGGAGGCAGGGTCCATTCTAAATTTGTCTGATTGATCCTATGGTTTCTGATTATACCGTATAGAATAGGGAATTTTTTTATGAACACAAATCAAAAAAGTGTCCATTCCAACTTTTAAGACATAAACAATGGGAAAAGATATGGACTCATCTCACCATAAAGATCAAATTAAAAAAAAATGTTGTTTTAATGAAGACAAAATCTTTTGTAATAATGGAAATGCAAATGAAAGTTGGGGTCAATAATGACTGTGTCTTTACTTAACCTTTATTATCTCTACAGTACAAAGAATGCCATTACTTTTCTTGTATATCCATGCTGGGTGTTTTTATTGGAAGATATTGCACTGGTCATAACACTTTTATTATCTTTCAATATCGTTAATGTAGTATTCCTCATTACCTATAAATATGCTGTAACGTTCTCTCTCCTTCTCTAGATCATTTTGGTGTTTCTGCTCAGTATTGGAGCAGTGATAATTTACTTTATCATATCAGTGAAGTAAGTACTCCGCTATCTTCTGGTTGTTTTACAGGCTTTAATTTATTAGGTCTGTACAAAATGCACTGACACTGTAACATTGGCTGATTATTTCTCTATTAAAGGACACATTTACACCCCAAAAAAAGACATAAACTGTATTTAAATGTACTAAACGGGTGATTTTTCCTTGCCGGCTTTTTCAGAAAACACTCTGGCTTTATTTCTCACTTAAGATGACATAAAAATGGCTGCTGAATCTTTATAAAAGATGAAATCGTATTTACCATTAGTTTCCAGCTCAGAGGATTACAGAGTCTAAATTATTTGTAAGCAAATATGTGAGCACCGTGGGCGAAATTGTAAAATATAGGCTCTTTTATTGCAATTGAAGTTAAATTTAAAATGGCCAGTGTGGAAGTGAAGTGTAAAATATACCAATGTATAATGCCTTATACAACTATATGGGGGCCCAAATATATACAATAGCGACCAAAAGTTTTGCATTTTTTTTAAAGTGTGATTACTTCTGTCTGGTTGTTGTGATTCCATTTTCCTGGTGATTTTAGTAAATTGGAAGCAAATGGTTGTCAGCTATATGGAAGAAAGTTGTGTTTGACATTGTTTTAGCCCTTTATGTGTTAGTTATCAACATTTGCTGGGCCAAATGTTTGGCATATTTTGTCATGGGTAGTCGAATGACCGGGTGACAAACATGGAGGGATATACTACATTTGGAAAGGACAGAAAAAACGAAACAGGTGGAACGGTGTGTATTTTCGTAAGATCCTACTCAAAACTTGTGCTCAATGATGGCATTGGGGGGAGCTGCGACAATATAGAGTCAGTCTGGATTAATGTACATGGGGATGGCCATAATGGAAAGCTTCTAATTGGTGTTTGTTACAAGACTTCTAATATAGCTGAACTGATAGAGGATGAAATGCTGCAACAAGTTAAAAATCCAGCAAATAATAATAGGGTCCTTATTATGGGGGATTTTAAATATCCAGATATTCAATGGGACATAGAATTTTTCAGTTGTGCTAAAAGCTGCAAGTTCTTAACAATAGTCAAGGAAAAGTGCCTCTCTCAACTGGTAGATTAACCAACCAGGGAAGGTAATCTGCTGGATCTGGTGCTGTCAAATAGACCAGATACAATTTCAGATCTACAGGTCTGGGAGCATTTGGGAAACATCAACCACAATTTGGTAAGTTTTAATGTAATATTCAATAAAACATTTCAAAAAGGAAATTCAAAAACCTGAAACTTTAGGAAAGTTTATTTAAAAAAATTAAGGGAAGAGCTTAATCGTGTAGACTGGGGCCATGTCATGGAAACTAGGGATACAGAACGTAAATGAGGCATGTATAAGGAAATCCTGGGAAATATTTATACCCTCTGGTAATAAAATGTCCAGGAATAAAAAGAAACCATTATGGATAAATAGACAGTACAAAGTTTAATAAACAAAAACAAAGGGCATTCAAAATCTTGGAGGCCGAGAATACAGAAATAGCATTTCAGGACATAAAGACCTAAATAAGAAATGTAAAAAAGAAATCAAGCTAGCAAAATTATCTACAGAGAAACAAATCACCAATGACATTAAAATAAATCCCCAAAATATTTATAAATATATTAATGCCAAAAATAAAAAAACAGATGTTATCGGTCCCTTAAAAGACGATAATAACAAGATAATTATAGGGGACAAAGAAAAGCCTGAGATATTAAACAGAAAGAAGAAAAGAGAAAAAGCGTGCTGTGTGAAGGACCAAATGGATGGATTGAAATGAGGATGGCCAAGAGGCCACTCACCTAATGGAGTTGTGCACCCCTGCACAACCCCGGTGATTGCTTTGAGGCAAAGGGATGGAGGCTCTCACACACTGCAGACTGGTGCTCCGACCGCGTATAGTGGACTGCCGTCTGCCACCGCTATGTCCGCATACCTGGTCGTGGACCACGTGACTAGTCGCGGACCACGTGACTGGAAGCTGGAGGAGCGTCACCGCAGGTCTTTTTAGGTTAGGGAAGACAACTCCGGCGCTGCAGGTTCTCAGAGGAGTTGGAAGGGAAGTTGTGTGGACAAATTATGGAGTGGTCAACAGCTGCTCCTGCCGCCAACCCTCAGAGAGGGATGGAAATAGATAAAAAGGAAGAAAAAAACAGGTCTATGGAGCGCTGAATTAATCACTGGGGAATGATATTTAGGGCTAAAAAATAATTTATTAAGCCCTCTCCACAACGCGTTTCGATAGCCAAACCACCTAATGAAGATAGTTTGGCTATCAAAACGCGTTGTGGAGAGGGCTTAATAAATTATTTTTTAGCCCTAAATATCATTCTCCAGTTATTAATTCAGCGCTCCATAGACTGCTTTTTTTCTTCCTTTTTATCTGAGATATTAAGCAGGCACTTTTCATCCGTGTTCACCAACAAACCGTCTGTTCCAGGGATCTTTCATCAGGGCAAAAATCAAAATTCACCACCTGACATAACTAGTTTAACACAAAAAGAAGTATGCCTGCATCTGAGCAAATTAAACATTGATAAATCCCTCGGCCCAGATGGTATTCATCCACGGATACTGAGGGAATTGAGCTCAGTAATTGACAAACTGTTGAACTTAGAACATTTTCTTAGACTCTCTTGTAACAGGGGTAGTGCCACAGGATTGGAGGATAGCCAATGTGGTACCAATATTTAAGAAAGGTAACTACCATCCGGAAAGTCTGACATCAGTAGTGTGCAAAGTTTTTGAGGGCATCATAAGAGATGATCTGCAGAGTTACAGGTGCTTCTCATAAAATTAGAATATCATCAAAAAGTTAATTTATTTCAGTTCTTCAATACAAAAAGTTAAACTCCTATATTATATAAAGTCATTACAAACTGAGTGATCTATTTCAAGTGTTTATTTCTGTCAATGTTGATGATTATGGCTTACAGCCAATGAAAACACAAAAGTCATTATCTCAGTAAATTAGAATACTTTATAACAACAACTTGAAAATTAAAATCTGAAATGTTGGCCTACAGAAATGTATGATCAGTAAATGCACTCAATACTAGGTCGAGGCTCCTTTTGCATATATTACTGCATCAATGCGGCATGGCATGGAGGCGATCAGCCTGTGGCACTGCTGACGTGTTATGGAAGCCCATGTTGCTTTGATATCAGCCTTCAGCTCGTCTACATTGTTGGGTCTGGTGTCTCTTCTTCCTCTTGACAATACCACATAGATTCTGTATGAGGTTAGGGTCAGGCGAATTTGCTGGCCAATCAAGCACAGTTATACTGCTGTTTTTAAACCAGGTATTGGTACTTTTGGCAGTGTGGACAGGTGCCAAGTCCTGCTGGAGAATGAAATTTTCATCTCCATAAAGCTTGCTGGCAGAGGAAAGCATGAAGTGCTCTAAAATTTCCTGGTAGACGGCTGTGCTGACTTTGGTCTTGATAAAACACAGTGATCCTACACCAGCAGATGACATAGCTCCCCAAACCATCACTGATTGTGGAAACTTCACACTAGACCTCAAGCAGCTTGGATTGTGACCTCTCCACTCTTCTTCCAGACTCTGGGACCTTGATTTCCAAATGAAATGTAAAATGTACTTTCATCTTCAAAACAACACCTTGCACCACTGAGCAACAGTCCAGGCCTTTTTCTCCTTGGCCCAGGTAAAATGCTTCTGGCGTTGTCTTTTGGTCATGAGTGGCTTGACACAAGTAATGCGACACTTGTAGCCCATGTCCTGCATACGTCTGTGTGTGGTGGCTTTGGAAGCAATGACTCCAGCAGCAGTCCACCCCTTTTGAATCTCCCCCAAATTTTTGAATGGCCTTTTCTTAACAATCCTTTCAAGGCTGCGGTTATCCCAGTTGCTTGTACATCTTTTTCTACCACATTTTTTCCCGCCACTCAACTTTCCATTAATATGCTTGGATACAGCCTTCTGGGAACAGCCAGCTTCTTTAGCAATGCCTTTTTGTGGCTTACCCTCCTTGTAGTGTGTCAATGACTGCCTCCTGGACATCTGTCAAGTCAGCAGTCTTCCCCATGATTGTGGAGAATACTGAAACAGACTAAGGGACCTTTTTAAACGGGTAAGAAGCCTTTGCCGGGGTTTTTTGTTAATTATTCTAATTTACTGAGATAATGACTTTTGTGTTTTCATTGTCTGTATGCCATAATCATCAACATTAACAGAAATAAACATTTGAAATAGATCACTCTGGTTGTAATGACTCTATTTAATATATTAGTTTCACTTTTTGTATTGAAGAACTGAAATAAATTTACTTTTTGATGATATTCTAATTTTGTGAGAAGCACCTGTATATCGCACAGAATAATATATAAATGATAATCAGCACGGATTCATGAAAAATAGGTTGTGTCTAACCAACATGTTGGGGTTCTATGAAGAGGTAAGTACAAATCTGGATGTTGGTAATGCGGCTGATGTGATTTATCTGGACTTTGGAAATGCATTTGATACTGTACCACATAACAGCTTTATACTGAAGCTACAGAAGCTAAGACGTGGTGGAACTATATGTAAATGGGTAAGGAATTAGCTACATGATAGGAAACAAAGAGTCGTCATAAATGATACATTCTCTAAATGGGATATAGTCAGCAGTGGGGGCTGCAGGGATCTGTGCTAGAACTCATTCTTTTTAACCTCTTTATTAACCACTTCCCGACCGCCCACTGTACATAAACGTCAGCGCTGCCTGGGCTCTGTGCAGCGCCGACGTTTACGAACGGTCGGTGGTCCAGCAGCCCTCAGGACCCCCAGGGTCCTGTAAGTGCTGCTGTTGCGGTTCAGAGCGACAGCTCTGACAGGGGACATCATCGAGACCTGATTGGATCAGGTCCCAATGATGTTAACCCTTTGCTATCTTCTATATGCCGTGATCTATAGTGATCGCGGCATTTAGAAGATAGTGAGAGGAGAGGGGGTCATCCACTTACCTCTCCGACGGCCCCCTGATGTCATCCAGGACCTGCCATTGTTATGGCAGCCGGAGGTCACATGACCACCTCCGGATCTGCCATATATGGTGTCCTGCTACGCTCAGCCTGAAGCTAAACTCTAGCAGGAGACAGACAGTGTGAAACTGTCAGAAGAGCTCTCATGCAATGCAATACATGTCTATTGAATTGCATGAGAACAGTGATTAGAAAAATAAAAATTAATGTCCCATACAGGGACTAAGTAAAAATGTAAAAAAAAAGTCTAAAAAATGTTTTCAAACTGTTAAAAAAAATCACAAAATAAATAAAAATAAGTAAATAAAATATTAAACCAATATATCCGTATATATTTAAGCAAAAACCAAAAAAAGTACACATATTTGGTATCGCCGCGTCCGAAACAACCCGATCTATAAAACTGTCTCACTAATTAACTCCTTCTGAGCACACCGTAATAAAAACAAATAAAAAACGGAGCAAAAGACTATGCTTTTTCATCATAATGCCAAACAAAAAGTGGAAAAAAATGCGATCAAAAAGCAAAGTGGAAATAAAAATGGTACCGCTGAAAACTTCATCTTGTTTCGCAAAAAAAAAGCCACCATACAGCTCCATCAGCCAAAAATAAAAAAGTTATAGCTCACAGAATAAAGCCATGAAAAAAAAAAATTTTTCTATAAAATTGTTTTATTGTGTAAAAGTGCCAAAGCATAAAAAACATATACAGTAAGTGTAGTATCGCTGTAAACGTACTGACCCAGAGAATAACGCTGCCTTATCACTTTTACCACATGCAGGACGGCATAAAAAAAAACCTCAAAAAACAATTCCTGAATTGTTGGTTTTTGTTAATTTTACCTCCCAAAAAAAGGAATAGAAAGCGATCAAAAAATGTCACATACCCAAAAATGGTACCAATAAAAATGTCAAGTCGTCCCGCAAAAAACAAGCCATCACATGACTCTGTCGGCCGAAATATGGAAAAATGATAGCTCTCAAAATATGGCGATGCAAAAACTAGATTTTGCAAAAAAAAGCGTCTTAGTGTGTGACAGCTGTCAGTCATAAAAACCCAATATAAATCTGGTATCTCTGTAATCGCACCGACCCGAAGAATAAAGTAATCTTATCACTTATACTGCACGAGGAATGGCGTAAAAAATGAATAAAACCAATTTTTCACCTGCTACTGATTTGTTTATTATGTCTCCCAAAGATCGCAGTAAGGCTCTGCTCACATTTATCCTGCGCTCTGCGCTGAGCACTTACACCAGAGTTTCCGTGTAAATCTCTGAAATACGTGATTCAGATGGAACCCATGACAGAAGATTCCCTGTAATGAGGCAGATATAGGCCACTGTGGATGCCATCTGGCCTGTGATCCCACGGTGTCAGTTTTTTTAGGCGTGCATAAAAGTGCGATTGGCCACAGTTTTGTGCATTTCTGAAAAAAGGACACCGCTAAATAGAGGCCAGACTGAGTCCAGAGTAACTCTGCTGCCTCATTACAGTGAATGGATCCCACAGGGGTTTCATCTGAATTACATCACTTGGAAATTTAGATGGAAACCCTGATGTAAGTGCTCAGCCTAGAGCGCCGGATAAATGTTACGTAAAATGTTCCCAATAAAAGCTTCAACTCAGTCCGCAAAAAAAGCTAGTCCCCAATCAGGTCCATCATCTGTTAAAAATATTCCAAGTTACTGGTAGCAGAAAGGCTCTGGAAAAGCGAAATGGCCATTGCCCCCCAAAAGAAATGTAGAAAATGTTGTGCTCCCAAATCCAAATGCCTATTCTACAATAATTTGTTCTCCAATTGTCAAATAGCGCTCCATCCCTCCCAGATCTCGCCGTATGGCTAAGCGGTACGGTACAGCCATATATGGGGTATTGCCACTTTTAGAAGAAATTGTGTGACACATTTCGGCACCATTTTTACCCATTGCCCTGCGTGAAAATGTAAAATCTGAGGGTAAAACATTTTTTTGTGGTAAAAATATAATTATGTTTTTTTCACTGCCCAATGGAATAAATTTAAAAGTTAAAAAATACTCATTACTTCCCTAGATGAATTCCTTGAGAGGTGTAGTTTACAATATGGGGTCATTTGTGGGGGTTTCTGCTGTTTCGGCATGTCAGAGACTCTTCAAATGTGACATGGTGTCTGCAACCTATCCCAGCAAACATAGTGCTCCTTTCTCTTCCGAACCCTTCCGTACACCAAAGCAGTGGTTTTCCCCCACATATGGGGTATCGGTGTACTCAGGAGAAATTGCACAACAAATTTCATGGTGCAATTTCTCCTGTTATCCTTATGATAATGCAAAATTAGGGGATGAAAAACATTTTTTGTGGGAAAAATGTGAAAATTTTATTTTTACGGCTCAATATTATAAACTTCTGTGAAGCACCTGGAGGTGCAAGGTGCTCACCACACATCTAGATAAGTTCCAAAAGGGGTCTAGTTTCCAAAATGGTGTCACTTGTGGGGGGTTTCTACTGTTTAGGCACATCAGGGGCTCCCCAAATGCAACATGGCGTCCGCTAATTATTCAAGCAAATTTTACATTCAAAAAGTCAAATGGCGCTCCTTCCCTTCCGAACCCTGCAGTGCACCCAAACAGTGTTTTTCCCTCACATATGGGGTATCAGCAAGCTCATGAGAAATTGCACTACAAATTGTCTATTCCATTTTTTCCTGTTACCCTTGTGAAAATAAAAAAAATTAGTCTAAATAACATTTTTGAGAAAAAAAGTTAAATATTCATTGTTTTCTTCCACATTACAAAAATTCCCGTGAACACCTGAAGGGTTAATAAACTTCTTGAATGTGGTTTTGAGCACCTTGAGGGGTGCAGTTTTTAGAATGGTGTCACTTTTGGGTATTTTATGTCATATAGGCCCCTCAAAGTCACTTCAAATAAGATGTGGTCCCTAAAAAAATGTTTTTGTAAATTTTGTTGGAAAAATGAGAAATCGCGGGTCAACTTTTAACCCCTATAGCTTCCTAATGAAAAAAATTTTGGTTCCAAAATTGTGCTAATGTAAAGTAGACATGTGGAAAATGTTATTTATTAACTATTTTGTGACATATCTCTCTGATTTAAGGGCATGAAAATTCAAAGTTTGAAAATTGCAAAATTTTCAAAATTTTCGCCAAATTTCCGATTTTTTCACAAATAAACGCAAGTGATATCGAAGAAATTTTACCACTATCATGAAGTACAATATGTCACAAAAAAACATTCTCAGAATCAGGGGAATCCGTTGAAGCGTTCTAGAGTAATTACTTCATAAAGTGACAGTGGTCAGAATTGAAAAAATTGGCCTGGTCACGAAGGCAAAAACAGGCTCTGGCGCGAAGTGGTTAATGAACTTGGGGATGGGATTGAATTTGAGAGTAAAATGTCTGTCTTTTCTGAAGACAGTATGTAGGATATTAAATCTGATCTTGACATTACGATATTGCAGAATGATCTGGATAAGAAGACTGAATGGACAAAAACTTGGCAGTTGAGGTTTAATGTAAATAAATGCACCTAGGACGGAGTAATCCTATATACATTAAATGGGAGTATACTCGGGACTACAGAACAGGATAAGGACTTGGGTATTCTGGTTACAAGTAAGCTGAGCATCAGTACTCAATGTCAAGCAGCAGCCACAAAAGCAAGCAAGATTTTAGGATGTATAAAAATAGAAATAGAATCCTGCGATCCAAACATATTGTTGCCCCTTTAAAAATCACCTGTGAGGCTACATCTGGAATATGGGATCCAGTTTTGGATCCACATTTTAAAAAGGATATTCAGAAGTTAGAATCAGTTCAAAGGCAGGCAACTAGATTATTACAAGGGATGGAAGGTGTTACACGCACGCTGCCTAAGTTCAGATAGGGGCAAGACGGGTTTCATTAATTCTTTAGAATCCTCAGGGAACCGTTACTTAGGGCGACCATAGGCTGCAACTTCTCTCAGGCACACAATAGATTCAACTGCTGACCAGACACATCAGACAAGAGTCTTTTTCAACAGTTTAACAGTGGAGTTTATTCAAGTACAACCAGTACCATTTAACTCTTTGAAGAAGTAGGCTTCACCACAGTACAGGCTATTAAAGCAGGTACAGTAACAGCAGTTTATTCAGTAGCACAGTTCAGCACAGATTAGATCTCTTAGCAGCACACTTCTATGCAAACACAACCACAGGCTTTTCCTTCACAAGGACACAATAGTACACAGCATTCTTTATCCTGCATGGAGATGGAGGATGAAAAGGTTTGATGAGGGAGATGATCCCTGTGACACAATTTCTTCCAGTACCTATCTTCCTGCCCAATAATACTCTCCACTGTTAAACTTCCTGAACTATCTGACCTGTGTTTAGTTTCTCTCCTGATTTGAATACTGTTCAGTTGCTTTCTGTCAGATACAGATAACACACCACCTTTCTCTTCGGCTTCAGCCAGACTACAATAACAAGTTCCCCACAATCCCCCTGGGGCTCTGCTAAAACACTCCCTGTCTCCTGTGACTGTGTTAACCCCTCTAGTTGGACGGATGCTTCTGAAGCACACTTCCTGTCTTCTGTGCTTCTGTGATTTTTTTGAAGCAACAGCACTACTTCTGCATGTCACACTCTTCCCTGCTTTTTGAATATCGTCCTCGACATTCGTCTTAATTGGTCAATCTGACCGATTCTGAGACAGTGGTGAAAGTTGAGCAACTTTATATACAAATTGGCATAACATTTATAAACATTTATAACAGCCTATTCTACGACCTTTTTCTTGTAGTACTCCTGTAAGAAATAAACAATTAACACAATCAGCGTCTTTTCAGCTGGAGCTTTTTGTACGTCTTCAACCAGCTCTCTCTCTCACTAGGCCTTAACAGTTCTTTGTTTCTACAAAGTTTTTTAAGGAAAATCAAAGCATGAAAACAAGTCTTTCCACCCGGCAACATCTTCCATACTGCCTCTCGGTGGTGAATACCACTCCAGTGGGCTTACCTGGTCCATAAGCAGAGATACCTGTTTCCAGTCGACAGTCCTTGGCACTTGACTCGGTTCACCAAGTGTCTCATACGTCATCATCACAGGCCTCCTCACTTCTCGAGTCGACATCCTCATGGTGGGTTGTTCCTCACATACCACGAGTTCTTCGGTCACAGGAGTTTATTCCACTGCATTCATTTCCCATGCTTCCTCAGATGCTCCCGGAACAGCGTCTGTAAGTTCCTGTACCTCTCCGGAATCGCCTGGTTCCACACGGTCGGGTAATTCCGCTTCTCCTTAGTGTCGATCGGTCTCTCCAGTGACCAGTGTTTGATCATCAGATCTGAATTGGTCTTCATCTGTACTCCTTGGTACAAACTCTGGAGCCTCGGGACTTAGTTCACTCTCCTGAGGATGGTATATCCCTCTCCTTGCCGGTCCGAGAAATACAACGGTGTGCTCTTCCTCATCGGAACTTTCAAGGTCACTATCCACCACCGGAGCGTCAATCTGTGGTGGTCTCTTAGTCGACCTCGGTTGATGTCGATCTGCTTCTGGGAAGTCTTGTTGTGGTGGGAGATGATCACAGGCTAGTAATAAATTCTGATGGACTATTCTGGTTTTCTTGTCCCCTCTTTCCAATCAGATTTCATACACTGGATTGTCATCGGCTCTCCTCTTTATGACCACATACACCTTGTCTTCCCAGTACGAACAAAGTTTACCTGGACCACCTTTCTCACATACGTTCTTGACTAGCACCCGGCATCCAGGTGCCATTTCTGCTCCACAACATTTTCGATCAAAGTACTCTTTACTCTTACTCTGTCCTTGCGTAACCACTTTGGATGCTATGTTGTATGCCTCTGCCATCCGTTTCTTCTAGTTCCAAATGTACTCCGGATACGTTCTGTAAGTCTCTTTGCAATTGTTCATACAATAGGAAGAAGGGTGAGTAACCCTTTGCATCTCTCTTTGTATAGTTATAGGCATGTACCACTTTTGAAAGAGAACTCTACCAGTCTTTCTTCTCTTCAGCTGTTAAAGTGCGCAACACTGACAATAATGTCCGGTTAAAACGTTCCACTTGTCCATTACCCTCTGGGTGATAGGTCGTTGTGTGGGATCTCTGAATTCTACAGTACTTTCCTAGCTTGGCAAAGAGCTGGTTCTCAAATTCTCTTCCTTGGTCGTGGTATAACCTCGTAGGGAACCCAAACCTCAAAGCAAAATCATTGAAAATCTTCTCTGCCGCTGTTCGACTAGCTTTATTGGTCACGGCATATGCTTGGGCAAATCGAGTAAAATGGTCCATCACCACCAATATGTATTAGTAACAACCCTTGCATGTCTCGAGATGTAGAAAGTCTATTGAGACCATCTCAAACGTATACATAGTTTGGATGTTGCCCATAGGTGCCCAGGTTGATGTGTTGGGACGTTTATCTTTCAGACACCCACACTCCCTAGTCACGTACCTCTCAATATCTCTCTGCATGTGCAGCCAGAAGAAACATTCACCGATCAAGTTGGTTGTCCTTTCCACTCCCAGGTGTCCATGGAGTTCTTTGAAGACCAACCTACGAAATACTCTGGGTAGTACCAACTGCCGGTTTTGTCCTCCTTTACAATACAGGATACTGTCTTCACTGAGGTAAAGCTTCTTCGATTATTTAACTAAAACAGATACTGCTGGTGACTCATTATCTCTCTCCCGCTTGTAGACCAATTTTGGTCCACATAAAGTAGTATTCTACCAATTATCTGATCTTCCCATTGTGCTCTATGGATTTTTCCTTTTGTTCCTTTTGATAGTTGTTGAATGGACAGGGAGTGATTTTGTTCTCTCACAATGGTGTGTCTTCATTTTGATAAGCTTGTACTGCTTGGGTAGTGCTCTCAATAGCTACCAGATTGACTTTCTCTGAGCATTCATGCATGAACTCCTCAGGCTCTAGTGGCATTCTCGACAATCCGTCAGCATCTGCATTGCATTTTCCTGGCCTGTACTTGATGCTGAAATTGAAGTTCAACGACCCATCTCTGACCCGTTGCACTCAGTTTGACTGTAGTGAGGACATAGGTCAAAGGTTTGTTGTCAGTGTATACCTCAAACTCTTTGCTGTAGTAGAGATAATCTCTGAATCATTCACAGATAGCCAATTTCAATGCCAGGAACTCCAATTTTCCGGAATGTAGATGGTAATTCTTCTCGGCGTCTGTCAACGTTCTAGAATCGTAACGATGACTCTCAATTTTCCATCTTGATGCTGATACAAGGCAGCTCCCAGTCCAACTTGAGAAGCGTCACAATGAAGAAAAAATAGTAAGTTGAAATCAGGATATCCCAAGATGGATGGTTTTACCAGGTAGTATACAAGTTCTTCCAATACCTCCTGGTGGTCTGCTGTCCAGAGAATGGGCTGTTGGGACGAAACAGCATTGTTTCTTTTAAGCCCGGTCCTAGCCGCGTGTCACGCCAGGTGTGAGTGAAAATACAGGGGGGAAAGGTAAAGGGAGCCCAGACACTATGGAAAGGGGAAGTGGTGACCTCCTAAACTGGACTAGCGTCATCCTGTCTTCCCCTACCGTTCCTATACAGCCTTCGCCTGCTGTCACCGATCACGTGCCTCGCCCTACTATCCCTGGCATAAGGCTACAACTGAGGGTGGAAGGAGATGAGCACTAGTCAACCTCCGCTAGCACTCTAAAGACAAAAGGGGAAGACAACACAGGGGAATTACAACTTAGCTTTAGAAGAAATTCCAACAGGCCACAGGGCCTCAAGACTCCAAAGAGGATGTGATGCTACTTCAGCCAAGTTCCAAGTAGGAATGAGTATAACTGGCGACGTTCACCTACAGAGACCAGGTATATATGGTATACACCCAGGCCAGAGGGGGGTAGTGGCTGGGTCCTAAAGACAACCTCCTATCTAGGAAGCTGTCTGCAATGCCAAATGTGGAGATCTCCTACAGGCCACTGCAGGGCAACTGTCTGTCACCTCTGACACACCCGTGACACCGTGTTCTTCATTTTCTCTGTGGTTGTTGTTGAATCTGTCGTCCCCCTCAAGAGGAGGTATAGTGGGGCGGCAATCCCAGAGAATTTCCGAACGTAAGTATGATAGTAGGAGAGGAATCCTAATATCTGCCTCAACTCTCCGACATTAGAGGGCCGCTTGTCTATAGTATGGTATATCCTTTTTTGGACACAATTTTCCCTAGATTTCGGACTTGCCTTTTGAACAGTTCACACTTCTTCGTGGTCAACTTAACTCCATGTTGTTGATACCACTGTAATACAGTCCTCACGTGTTCAACATGCTCCAGGAAGGTTTTGCTGTGTACCACATTGTCATCCAAGTACGGCTGGCAGATATCATCCCTCAATCCTTCTAAACATGTCTCCATGCTCCTCTGTTATTCTGCTGGAGCTGAACTGAGCCCAAACGGTATGCGGATCTACTCATATAACCCCTATGGTGTGATGAATGCTGTCAAATGTCTACTGGACTCTTCAACAAACCCTTGATGGTATGCTTTACCCTGATCGAGTATAGAGAACCACGTACTTCCTGATAGGCTATCCAGCATATCTTGAATCTTTGGTATTGGGTGCCGATCAGGTACTGACTAGTGATGAGCGTGCACTAAAATGCTCGGGTACTCATTGCTTGGGTTGAGCAAATTGGAATGCTCGAGTGCTTGGTCCGAGTAATGAGCCCAATGTAAGTCTATGGGAAACTCGAGCATTTTTCCGGCAGCTCCCCCTGCGGTCTGCAGAGGGCCTAAAATTGCACAAATCGACAGGAACAGTGCTAAAATTACATGGGAACAGCATGGGGAAGACCCCTGGAAGCATTTTTGACTCCCAGGTCACTACTGTCAACAACGTTGTCAGAGGTATTACGCCACTTTTACGGACTGACAATAAAACATGCAATAACGAAACCAAAATGGATTGTCCTGGGAAATATGTTAACCCCTTTACAGCCCATGATGTATTAATACGCGTCTGTGCCCTGGGTTTTAAGAGCCTGACCCGTATTAATACGTCATGGCGATCGCGCACGCACACAGGCTGTGCGAGCGCGATCGCCGCCGGGTGTCAGCTGATTGTCACAGCTGACACCCGATACTATGTGCAGGGAGCGGTCCCGCACCGCTCCCGGCACAATAACTAAATAAATAACTAAATATTTAAAAAAAAATAAAAAAAATAATCCACCAAAAAAAAAATATAATGTACCCATCAATAAATATTATGAAAAAAAAAAAACAATAAAAGTACAAATATTTGGTATCGCCGCGTCCGGAACGACCCGACCTATAAAACTGTCCCACTAGTTATCCCCTTCAGTGAACACGGTAAAAAAATAAAATAAAAAATGAAGCAAAAAACAATGCTTTATCATCATTCTGCCAAGCAAAAAATGGAATATCACGTGATCAAAAAGACGAATATAAATAAAAATTGTACCGCTGAAAATGTCATCTTGTCCCGCAAAAAACAAGCCATGATACAGCTCCATCATCCGAAAAATCAAAAAGTTATAGCTCTCAGAATAAAGCGATGCAAAAAAATATTTTTTCTATAAAATGGCTTTTATTGTGTAAAAGCGCCAAAACATAGAAAAACGATATAAATGTGGTACCGCTGTAAATGTACTGACCCGAAGAATAAAGCTACCTTATCAATTTTACCACACGCGGAGTAGAATAAAAAAATTAAAAAAAAACAATTCCTGAATTGTTGGTTTTTGTTTATTCTGCCTCCCAAAAGCTGGAATAGAAAGCGATCAAAAAATGGCACATGCCTGAAAATGGCACCAATAAAAATGTCAACAAAAACAAAGCCATCACATGACTCTGTCGGCCAAAATATGGAAAAATTATAGCTCTCAAAATATGGCGATGCAAAAACTAGACTTTACAAAATATGTGTCTTTTAGTGTGTGACAGCTGTCAATCATAAAAACACGATATGATTCTGGTATCTCTGTAGTCGCATCGACCCAAAGAATAAAGTAATCTCATCACTTATACCGCACGAGGAACGGCGTAAAAAATAAACGCTAGGGCTGGGGTTGGGGTTAGGGTTGTGCTAATGTTAGGGTTGGGGTCAGGGTTGGGCTAGGGTAGGGTTAGGGTTGTTTTTTTTTTATAAAAGAAAAAAAAAATGACGATATGGCAACTAGTGTTGAACGCAAGTGCTCGCTACTTGAGTTTGCATCGGGTGCTCGGGTATGCATTGAGTATCGCGGGTGATCGAGTCTCCGCCCCATATGCTTCGCGGCCAAAAAAACCTTGCGGGGATTGCCTGCCATGCTCGAGCGATCCCCGCATGTTTTTTTTGGGGTGTCTAATAACTGTGAAACATGCGGGCGAGGACTCGAGCATTTCACTTGAGCACCCGTCATACATGGTGCAAACCTGAGTACCCGATGCAAACTCAAGTAGCGAGCACTTGCGCTCAAGACTAATGACAACTTATTCAATATGATGACCTAATGTCATCAAATTCTGTGTCGTACCTCTGGGTTCAAAATGTTCACTATACCCCTTGATAAAATCCTTGAGGGGTGTAGTTTCCAAAATGGGGTCACTTGTGGGGGGTTTCAACTATTTAGGCACATCAGGGGCTCTTCAAACGCGACATGGCGTCCGCTCTCGATTCCAGCCAATTTTGCGTTCAAAAAGTAACACAGTGCTCCTTCCCTTCTGAACTCTGCCGTGCGCCCAAACACTGTATTTTCCCCACATATGGGGTGTTGGCGTACTCAGGAGAAATTGCACAAAAGTTTGTGGGGTCCATTTTCTCCTCTTACCCTTGTGAAAATAAAAAAATTGGGGCTAAAACATCATTGTTGTGGAAAAAGTTTGATTTTTTTTTATTTTCACGGCTCCATGTTATAAACTTCTGTAAAGGACTTGGGGGTTCAGGGTGCTCACCACACATCTAGATAAGTTCCCTGAGGGGTCCAGTTTCCAAAATGGTGTCACTTGTGGGAGGTTTCCACTGTTTAGGCACATCAGGGGCTCCCCAAATGCAACATGGCGTCCGCTAATTATTCAAGCAAATTTTACATTCAAAAAGTCAAATGGCGCTCCTTCCCTTCCGAACCCTGCAGTGCGCCCAAACAGTGGTTTTCCCCCACACATGGGGTATCTGCTTACTCAGGAGAAATTGAACAACAATTTTTGTGGTCCATTTTTTCCTGTTACCCCTGCGAAAATAAAAAAATTGGGTCTAAAGTAACATTTTTGTGAAAAAAGTTAAATGTTAATTTTTTTTCTTCCACATTCCAAAAATTCCTGTGAAGCACCTGAAGGGTTAATAAAGTTCTTGAATGTGGTTTTTAGCACCTTGAGGGGTGCAGTTTTTAGAATTGTGTCACTTTTGGGTATTTTGTGTCATAAAGACCCCTCAAAGTGACTTTAAATATGATGTGGTCCCTAAAAAAATGGTTTTGTAAATTTTTTTGGAAAAATTAGAAATCGCTGGTCAACTTTTAACCCTTATAGCTCCCCAATAAAAAAAAAATTTTGGTTCCAAAATTGTGCTGATGTAAAGTAGACATGTGGGAAATGTTATTTATTAACTATTTTGTGTAACATATCTCTCTGATTTAAGGGCATAAAAATTCAAATTTTAAAAATTGCAAAATTTTCAAACTTTTCGCCAAATTTCCATTTTTTTCACAAATAAACGCAAGTGATATCGAAGAAATTTTACCACAATCATGAAGTACAATATGTCACGAAAAAAAAAATCTCAGAATCAGGGGGATCCGGTGAAGCATTCCAGAGTAATTACCTCATAAAGTGACAGTGGTCAGAATTGTAAAAATTGGCCTGGTCATTAACGTGCAAACCACCCTCGGGGGTAAAGGGGTTAAAGAACATCCTTTCCAGGGTAATGACTTGTATATAAGGCAAAATAAATAATCAAAAACAAAAATGCTCCTCCACACCTTGGGCTATATTCACATGTAGCGTTTTTGATGCGTTTTTGCAGTTTTGCATTGCTTTCAACCAAGATAAATGCATTCACTGGGAAATATAATTTTAACATTTTACAACCTTATCTTAAATCAGTTATAGTTCCTTTGATAGCTCACCTGGCTGATCCTGCCAGTAGCATATGCTTGTTTCAAAGATTAAGCCATGCACGTGTAAGTACACACGGACAGTACAGTGAAACTGTGAATGGCTCATTAAATCACATCATCAGAAACATGCATACAGTGCTGAAAAGACATGGGAGTAGCATGAGGGAGAACCCTGGAAGCATCTCTGACTCCCAGGTCACTGCCTAAAAGTGTGCCCATCATAAGTGATCCTTGGCGCATGCGAAGATGCCCCCCGTCATGCATCTGTCGCTGCAAACTTGCAACAATCACCGTCCACGTCCTTGTCCCAGCGCAGCGTTCAGTTGTCCCTACCCGATTCTTTGGAATGCAAGCGCAAGTATGCAGCCAGCCATCCACACACCCAAAAGCTGCAAAACTATTCTGGCAAATTTTTGACAGCTACTTGCGCTTGAAATATGGCTTTTTAGGCTCGTGGAGTCGGAAGAGAAACCAAAGACAAGAAAAATACCCAAATAACTGAAAGTAAATGTATAAATCGCACAGTGCAAAAATACTGATAAATAATAAATTGTATTTAGTTAACCTAATTTTGATCAAAATAATGTGAAAGCAATCCGGCCACTTCGCGGCAACCCTTATGGGACAGTCCTAACTCTAATATTAAAAACCTTACCATTTGTCAAGTGACATACATATGGACAAGGGCAGAGAGACTGGATCCCTATTGTGAGCATAAGACCGGAGCAGAATGGGCGTCTCAGCCCAGACAAAGGGCGGTCACACCCTTTTATATGCACTAAGCATACTGACTGCAAAGAAAAAACCTGAAGGTCTGAACTGAAACGTAAGTAGATGTGCATGCAAAATGTAAATGCATGTTCACACAAGGCCATTAAACAGAGAGAAACCAAAGACAAGAAAAATACCCAAATAACTGAAAGTAAATGTATAAATTGCACAGTGCAAAAATAATGATAAATAATAAAGGGTATTTTGTTAACATAATTTTGATCAAAATAATGTGAAAGCCATCCCACCACTTCACGGCAACCCTTATGGGACAGTCCTAACTCGAATATTAAAAACCTTACCATTTGTCAAGTGACATACATATGGACAAGGGCAGAGAGACTGGATCCCTAGTGTGAGTCGGAAGCTGTCCATAACCTCATGGCGTCGGGTGTCCATACTCGGTCCCCAGCCGCCACTGTTTCTCCCGGTGTCGTCTCCACCTTCCACAAGCACGGCTCCCACAACATTACCCGTGCCCTCCCATGTGAACTTACTGGGTAGGACTGCCTAACTACAAACACGTGGATAAGTGAATGTGGCCAGGGACGGTACAGAGCCAGTCCACAGCTTGTCGGTGAGTTGTATTTCACCACAGCCATATTTTTTAGCTCGGTGAAAGGACTGACTTTTGGGAAACCGTATCTACTCCGGCTATCATTTCTCCATCACCAGGTTCCGCCCATTGTCCCACACGACAATGCCTGGCTGTATGTTCAGCGGTGAGAGCCTCAGATCAGGCTGCTGTGTTACAGCTTTCAACAACTCTGCAGTGGTGGGCGGTTTGTCACCTAAGCATTAAGCATGCTATCTTCAGCACAGCCTGTTGCCGCTTGGCCAAGGCAGTGCTGCAATGCTTTCTGCTTGTGACTGATGTGGTCATTTCGGAGATGGAAGCTGAACTGGAGGAGGAGTTGCAGGAGCTGAACAATGTCATTACATCGAGGTTACATTGGCGACTCTGGTTTTTACACTATAGAAAGATCATACTGTTTTTTTTTTTTACGTTACTTTTTAAGACAAATGCATTCACCGGGAAATGTCATTTTAACATTTTACAACCTTATCTGGCCATGTGATGTGTGACACATCATCAGACACATCCTGTTTCATTTATGATGGCGGGACTCTGAAAATCGCAAAGCC
The DNA here is from genome assembly GCF_046119375.1 of Phyllobates terribilis. Classification (NCBI taxonomy): domain Eukaryota; kingdom Metazoa; phylum Chordata; class Amphibia; order Anura; family Dendrobatidae; genus Phyllobates; species Phyllobates terribilis. The sequence goes on along the minus strand of NW_027362771.1, from coordinate 495,277,053 downwards.
TATTTTTATAGGGCCATCAGGCGGCCCTTACTATTCTTAAAGGGCTAGCAGTTGGCCCTCGCTATTGTTATAGAGCCATTAGCCGGCTATGATTTGTTGTTCCCATTATTAACGAGTGGGTCTCCTATACTGTTATTGCGTATGCAGTGTAGCAATGGCTGCCAAAAATTTGGAGGAACTCCAATGCCCCTTTGAAGAGACGTAGAGGTCAGAGAGCCTCCTAAAATCAATGTTCCCATTATTAGGAAGTGGGTCTCGCATAGTGTTTGCCTATGCAGTGAAGCAATGGCTGCCAAAAATTTGGTGGAACTCCAATGCCCCTTGACGTAGAGACGTAGATATGTTGATATGGTACATATGGTGGTGATATGGTGGTGGAGGATGAGGATGAGGAGAAGGAGGAGGACAAGAGCAAATTAGACAAAATCAGGAAGTGTATACACATGTCTGGGTGTGAAGACAGAGGTGCATGGGAATAGAGTTTGACCACCCCAAAAAAATACACTGTATTTGAGTTTATGTTACGCTGCTATCATTCGGTGGTGTTGACAAGGCTGGCCCAATCCAGCCCTTGTTAATTTTTATAGGAGGCAGCCTGTCAGCATTTTCAGTTGACAGGCGGATGCACCTATAGGTTATAATTCCACCTGCAGGCCAGGACCTCCAAGGTATAGAGGGCCAGTTCATGCCACGTGTCCAGCTTGGATACCCAACAATTATATGGCAAAGAGGAATCATGGAGGACGTTGGTACGGTCGGCAAGGTACTCCCTCACCATATTCCGAAACTTTGCACTCCTTGTGAGAGTACCCCCTGCCTTATGACCTGTGCGATGGGAGGGTCTGAAAGAACTGTCCCAGAACTTTGACAGTGTTCCCTTGCCTCTACTGAATTGGATTTGTGGCTCTCTCACCTGTACTCCTTGGTTATCCAACGAACTGAGACCTCTGCCGCCAGCGTTTTCAGATGGGAATTTTTTCACTAATTCTGCAACAATGACCTTCTCGTACTGCCCCATTTTACTAGGCCTGTCCTGCAAAGGAATAAGAGACATAAAGTTCTCCCTGTATCGTGGGTCTAGAAGCGTCAACAAACAAGTAATGACTGTCATCCAAAATTTGGACAAAGCGAGGGTCACAGGAAAGGCAGCGTAACATAAACTCAGCCATGCGTGCCAGACTGCAAAGAGGCAAGACTTCGGTGTCCTCACAAAAAGTACTGACCATGCTCTCCTCCTCATCCTCCTCCTTTTCCTCCTCCTCCTCCCTTTCCTCAGGCCATCCATGCTGAACAGATGGTATGGCTGTTATGTAGGTAGTACTGTTTATAGCGCAGTAAACTAGCTCCTGTTCTTCCTTCTCCTCTTCCTCATTGTCAGCCAATCCATGGGATGGGATGAGGCTGTGCTGGGTGTAATCACCTTGTATGGTTCCTTGCTCCATCTCATCGTGCTCTGCCTGCAATGTATCCACTTTAATTGAGAGTAGAGAGCATTTCAGAAGACAGAGAAGTGGGATGGTGACGTTAATTATGGCATCATTGTCGCTCACCATCTTGGTGGAGTCCTCAAAGTTTTGGAGGATGGTACATATGTGTGACATCCATGTCCACTCCTGAGGTTTTATGTGTGGAGTCTAACCTGAATACCGATGGCCTTGTTGATGCTGATAGTCAACAACTGCCCTCTTCTGTTCACAAATCCTTCCCAACATCTGCAATGTAGATTTCCAACATTTGGGGAAATCGCAGATCAGTCGGTGAGCTGGAAGCTGCAAACACTGCTGAAACACGGTACGAGCGGCGAAAGCTGTAGCTGACTTTCTAAAATGGGCACACAGGCGGCGTACTTTGACAAGCAGATCTGATAGAGCCAGGTAGGTTTTGAGAAACTGCTGAACCATGAGGTTAAGCACATGGGCTAGGTATGGTACGTGTGTGAGCTTGCCTCACTTCAGAGCCGCCACCAGGTTTCGGCCATTGTCACACACGACCATGCCTGGCTGTAGGTTCAGCGGTGTTGGCCACAGATATGCCTGCTCTTTCAGAGCTGTCCAAAACTCTTCAGCGTTGTTTGGTTTGTCACCTAAGCATATCAGCTTCAGCACAACCTATTGCCGCTTAGCTGAGGCAGTGCTGCAGTGCTTCCAGCTTGTGACTGTGTCATTTCAGAGATGGAGGCTAAAGAGGAGGAGGAGCTGCAGGAGCTGTAGAATGTGGGGGTAACCCTGATTGACCCAGGGCCCGCAATCCTCGGTGTCGGGAGGATGTGTTCCGTCCCAAGGTCAGAATTAGTCCCGGCTTCCACTATGTTAACCCAGTGTGCCATCAGCAAAATGTACAGTCCTGCCCACAGGCACTCGTTCACGTGTCCGTGGTTAGGTGGACTTTCCCAGTAACTGCATTGTTGAGGGCACGGCTAATGTTGTGGGACACGTGCTTGTGTAATGCGGGGATGGCACACCGGGAGAAATAGTGGTGGCTGGGGACCGAGTACCGAGGGACAGCCGCTGTCATCAGGTTGCAGAAAGCTTCCAACTCCACGAATCTAAAAGGCAACATTTCGAGCACAAGCATTTGCAATATGTGTGAATTTAGTAGTGTGGCCAGTGGTGCATTAGCTGTGTGTTTGTGCTTGCGTTTCAAGGACTGGGGTAGGGACAATTGAACGGTGCGCTGGGACAAGGACGTGGATGTGCTTGCTGATGGTGCTAGTTGAGAGTGTTCAACGACAGGTGCACGGCGGGAGACATCTTGGCATGCGCAATGGACAGGGTTCGGCCCACTTAGTCGGTGCTTTGCTGCCATGTGCCTGATCATGCTGGTGGTGGTCAGGCTGCTAGTTTTGCTACCCCTGCTGATGCTGGCCTGGTAGGTGGGGCAAATTGCCTTTTTGGGGTTATCGGCAGAGTCTTTAAAAAGAACCAGACTCGGGAAGACCTAAGAGTTGTACTGGAACTTCCGTCGTGTTGATGCTACGGGGAACGGTTGCCCGTCTTCTGTTTGCGGCCACCACACTGCTTGTTCTTGCCTGTTGTGGTGCTACGCCTTCCTCCCCCTGTGTGCTGCTGTCCTCGCTCTGCATGTTCTCCTGCCAGGTTGGGTCAGTGACTTCATAGTCCATCACATCACCTTCCACTTCCGCACCCTGGTCCTCCTCCTGACTTTCTGGCAATCGTGTCTCACCATTATCCACCTCTTATGACAGTTTCCCACCGTCGCCTTCGTGTGACCGTGGCTGCTTAAATATTTAAGCATCGCTACATGAGATCTCCTCTTGCTCCTCTTCAAGTCGACCGAGCGAGAGGCCCGAATCTATAAATGGAAAAGTGAACGGCTCTTTGGAGTGTCCAAGTGTGGGATCAGTTGTCTCCGGACACTCGGCATGGTGGGAGGAAGGAGGATCAGGGTGAGGAATATGCTGTTTAGACTCACGGCTACTGAGACTTGATCGTGTGAAAGACAGGGGGGTGACGGTGGTGGTGGCTAAGTGACTGGAAGCATTATCTGCTATCCAACCAATAACCTTTTCACACTGCTCTGGGTTCAATGGTGTTCTGGTGTCCCCTATTAATTGGGACAGGAAGGTCGAGCGAGAAGATGTGGGTGTTTGTTGTGTGGCACAATTTCAGCTTGCCCACGACCTCGGCCTCGTCCTCTGCATGCACCATCACGTTCACTTCCACGTCCCTTGTCACGCGCTTTGCCCATTTTAAAAGAGGACAATATTTTCCACGTTCACTACAAATGGCTGGATTTGAGCCGCAGTGATATGTGATACATGTGACGAAAAACCACAGTTTTAAATAGCTGGCCTGTAGGTTACTATTTTTCACAGCGATCTTATGCTAATAACTTCACAGACACACTGCAACAAAATTTAAATGTAGGCCAGAAATGGCTGAATTTGGAGCAAACTAATATGTGATACGTGTGACGGAAAACCACAGTTTTAAATAACTAGGTTATTATTTTTCACAGTGACCTGGTATCAATAACTTAACTAACACACTGCAACAAAATTTACATGGAGGCCAGAAATGGCTGAATTTGGAGCAAACTTATATGTGATACATGTGACGTAAAACAACAGGTTTTAATAGCTGGCCTGTAGGTTACTATTTTTCACAGTGACCTTGTGTCAATAACTTCAATGACACACTGCAACAAATTTAAAAAATTAAAAATTGGAGGCAAAAATTTAAAAATTGGAGGCAAATATTTTCCACGTTCACTACAAATTTCTGTTTTTTATCGCTGTAATATGGAAAGAATCTGGCTGTATTCTGCTGTGGCAACAAGCAAATGGAGCAGAAAAGCAGTATTCTCTGGATTGCTTTTTAAGCAAATAATCAGGATTAAGGTAAAAAAAAAATTATCCCTGGTCCCTGATACCTGGGGCTATTTGTATAAATATCTGTAACAGAAGCAGCAGCCAGAACAGGAATGGAGCCTTTTGTGCTGTATTATACACTGCAGTCTGCCACATACACTGCCTGCCTGCCTAGTTCTGGTATATATATATATATATATATATATATATGTTGTGGCATACCTTGACTAACAGGACGTTCAATGGACCCTCTTGCTATATGCACTGCAGTCTGCCACATACACAGCCTGCCTGCCTAACTCCTGCTATAACTTTCACCACTGAAAATATGCTGCTGGATTAGTCCTCAGTACGACTGTTAGTTCAGATGGATATATAAAGATGTTGAGGTATACCTACACTAACTAATAAACAAGAAAATCTCTCCCTAGCTCAGCAGCATCACTACTTGTTTCCGGGGCAGACTGTGATGATCATGGCGGCGCCAGGTCTTACATAGACCTAATGACGCTGTGCGGCCAGCCAATCACTGTAATGCCACAACCAATATGGCTACGGCATTACAGTGTGTGGCAGGCAATCCCTGCATGTTCATTGGCTCTCTAAAAAACACCAAACATGCAGGGAGGGGACCTGAGCTCCCGCCCGAGCAACCAGGAATTACTCGCAGAGTGCCGAGCATCTCGAGCAGTGAGATGCTTGGGCGAGTACCGAGCAGTGGCGAGCACGTTCGCTCATCACTAGTACTGACTTTTGGTTTAGTTTCTGGTAATCACAGCAGAGTCTCAATGTACCGTCCTTCTTCCTAACACAAACAATAGGAGAGGAATAAGACGATTTCGACTTTTGGACCCAACCTCTGTTGATTATGTCTTGTAAATACTCTTTCACTTCACGGTGTAATGGTTTCGGCACAGCCATGTAACTTCTGGTTACTGAGGTCGTCTTTCAAATTGAATTTCAACTGCAACGACGGGATACAGCCTATATCAGAGTCATCTTTCTCAGCATCTGTTTTGCTATTGCTATATCTCCAGCACACAAGGAACCTGAGGTGGGTGGTGCAATTTCCTCCCCTGGGCAACCCCTGTTCCTTTGTGGGGAGACTGAATTCACAGTAGACCCCTGGGCGGGTCTTACACTGGCTGGATATAGTTTTAACAGTTTCAATGTGACCTAACACAGTCTTTGGATCCAGTCTAATTTTGTGTTTTGCAGTATTCATCACCAGTACTGTCACTCGAGCAAACCCACCAGTAGGAATCTTAAGCACAGTCTCACCTTGAACTAGGCCTTCCAGAAGTTCTGAAGAGTCTTTTGGCACGAACAGTCTTTTCTTGACTTTTCTTCCCGGTTCTGCCTGGACTCCACACCTCACCTCTACCATTTGGTTTGCAGGGATGATGGTTGGGCGCCAGCCTTCCTTGACTTCTTTCAGGTCCATTGTATTCTGTGCTTTCTTTACTCTGTGAATCACATTTTCCGCCACAGCGTTGGGTATGGCAAGTGATGTGGCAATTGCATCCACCACCAGCGTCCCTGATTTGTGTTTCATGATGACCTCACTGATTACATTATAACCCAGGATAGGATCCTCTGCCACGTTCTGATCACTGGTCACGAGAAAAGGTACCAAAAGCTCAATGGTGTTGCTGTTCTTCGTGGCCCTCAGTTGGAAAGTCACTTCCACCCAGCCTATGAAAGGGATTTCGGTCTGGTTGACAGCTTTGCCGTGGAATTCCACTGGTCCTAAGAGTTCTTTTAGAGACCGAAGGCAGGTATGTGGCAGGTAGCACCTTTTCCATTCTTCATTTAAAAGGTTTGCTTGGGGTCCTGTGTCTCACAGTGCTTTTACCAGGAGTCCATCTAGCTGGCACTATATAAAGCACCTTTCACCGATTAGGCTGATGAGGCTATCTTTACTGACCGAGGAATCCTCTCAGGAGTACATCGTTTGACCTCCTCACTGGGAATTAAGTAACTGATGCCCCTGTCTCTCTTGCAGCTGTTGTAGATGGGAACACACTTGGGGATAGTACTGACGCAGCCGTTTTACCTCATGCACCGTTCTGGGGTTTAGTGAGATTTGGATTTGCTTCTGGGGCCTCCTCCGTGTCGCGGTTACCAGTCACCCTGCACTTGCAACCTCCTGTCTTTTAACCCAAACGACCGTGACCATTGGCATTCCTTGGCATAATGTCCTTCTTCACCACATCTTAAGCAGTGGACACACACCGTACTCTGATTTGATGAACAGTACGCCTCACAAGCCGGGTATCTTCTGTTTTGGAACCCACTCCTCGGTCTGAGGGATACAGGTTCTGGCCTGGAATGAATCAACTTTTTCACCTCAATCAACTCGGCTCGCAGTTCTCCTATTACTTCCTCCCAGTCAGCGCTGGCGGTCCTCTCTTTTGTTAGTGCTTTAAAGTGATTTAAGTTTCCCTCTCGGAGGTGGCACTGGAGTGTCTCCATGATGATCTTCAGACTGGTCACCGGGGGTCTCCATCTTCAGCTGACTCATTTTGGTGATTTTAGGAGCAGTGCCTTTTTTTAACTTCTATTCGCTCTCTGACTCCAAACTAGCTGCCTCATTTATTTTTTCAATTAGGAGTTCATCCAAAATGCCAGGATCTTCTAGGTACTGTTTCAGCTGCTACTTGATGTCTTTACTGATTAACCTCATTCCCAATGATCTCAAGAACTTCTGGACTAGTCCAGCATAAAACTTCTCCTCCGCTTCCACATCTCTGGATGTAAACAACAGTCTATCCTTCAGTTCAATTGCTCTGAACAAGAAACTTTTGGGTGATTCATTATTTTTCTGTGAGAGGTTAATGAGTCGGTGGAACAATTCTGAAGTACTCTTTTCTTTTTAGTGCTCTTTTAAAATCATCTTCAGTTGTTGCAAGGTCAATTGACTCTTCATTTCTAGCATACTACAGAGGTTCAGTCATGGGCTGATCACTTTCAACACCCCCTCAACGATCTCATCTGGCTGGTAGCCTTTCTGTAAGCCTGCATCGATCTGGTGCAACAAGTTCATATAAGACAGTTTCTTTTTCTGTTCACACTCTCCAATCTGTCCCAGGATCTTGAATTCTTTGCTTATGGTGATATGTGGTGTTAGAGAGGACTGTCTTCCTGATTTATCTAACCTGATCAGGGTAAAGGTTCTGTCTGAGTTTGTCACCTGTTCAGAGGTTTTGGTCGATTCCTGCAGGGCTGTTGTTATGGCTTTGAACTGTTCTTTCAATTCCTGTAATTCTGTCTGTGGACCGAGATTTCCGCTTTTTGTAATTGGTGCTGCCCCTCCATCCTCCAACTTCAACCTGGTTAGAAACTGTGTTAGCTCCTGGAGGAACATCCCCATGATGTCTTCAGCTTCTTTCTCCCCCGGCTCATTAATTTTTGCACTAATGGCAGCTAAAAGTTGCCTGCGGTTGTATGCTTTAGAAATCTGTTCTTCTAACATCTTTATATGTTCTGCTACTGATCTCAATTCTTCACAGGTTAACTGAAGAAACAGCTCATTGATTCTGTCCATTTGTATTTCCACATCCATTGCTGCTAGTGAGTTTTCTTTAGGGCTGGTCCCCTTTAACTAGTGTAGCAGAGTTGAATTAAAGTGCTGTGCTGCTGTGTGTTTCCAGACACTCTTCCTCTTCTCCCGCTACACGCTAATTCCCACTCCAGACTCCCCGTACGGGCCACCAATGTTACACGCACACCGCCTAAGTTCAGATAGGAGCGAGACGGGTTCCATTAATTCTTTGGAATCCTGGAGGAACCATTACTCAGGGCAACCATTGGCTGCAGATTCTCTCAGGCACACGATAGATTCAATTGCTGACCAGACACATCTGACAAGAGTCTTTTTTTAACAGTTTAACAGTGGAGTTTATTCAAGTATCATCAGTATCATTTAACTCTTTGAAGAAACAGGCTTCATCACAGTACAGTCTGTTAAAGCAGGTACAGTAACGGCAGTCTCTTCAGTAGCATAGTTCAGCATAGATTAGATCTCATAGCAGCACACTTCTATGCATACACCACCACGGGCTTTTCCTTCACAAGGACACAATAGTACACAGCATTCTTTATCCTGCATGGAGATGGAGGGGGGAAGGGTTTGATGAGGGAGATGATCCCTGTGACACAATTCCTTACAGTCCTTATCTTCCTGCCCAATAATACTCTGCAATGCTAGTTCAGGGAGTTTATCTGTCCTGTGTTTAGTTTCTCTCCTGATCTGAATCCTGTTCAGTTGCCTTCTGTCAGATACAGATAACACACCACCTTTCTCTTGAGCTACAGCCAGACTACTATAACAGGTTCGGCACAATTACCCTGGGGCTCTGCTAAAACACTCCCTGTCTTCTGTGACTGTGTTAATCCCTCTAGTTACTGAATGCTTATGAAGCACACTTCCTGTCTCCTGTGCTTGTGTTATTTGTAACAGTTGCTTGTTGCTTTTGAAGCAACAGCACTACTTCTGCATGGCACAAAGGCCTCTCATATGATGAGAGGTTTAAAAAGTTGAGATTGTTTAGCTTAGAAAAGCGACACCTCAGAGGGGATCTCATTTACATGTATAAATACATGTGTTGTTAGTACAAAGGACTGGTACATGACTAATTTCTTCCAAAGACCATAATAACATAAGACCAGGGGACACTCATTAAGAGTGGAAAAAAGGTGATTCTGGCACCTTAGCAGGAAAGGGTCCTTTAGAGTCAGAGTAGTTGAACTGTGGAATGACCTACCAGAAGTGGTAGTGATGGCAGACACTATAACAGTTTTCAAAAAAGGGCTGGATGACTTCCTCGATACACATGATAGTGATTGTGATAGTGCAACAATAATAAAAATGGTAGTAATAATAATAATACATTTGTGAGGGCTAGTCCCAGTTAGTTAGTAAGTTAGTGTAGTGTTAGTGTAAGGAGTACAATTAGGGGAGGAAGGTTGAACTTGATGGATCTAGGCCTTTATTCACCAAATGTTTCTATGTACTATGAATTTTTACTTCATTTTTTTTAATGTACTGCATGCTATTAGGGTAAAACATGGCAAAAAAAGCCAAATTTATCACCAGATGTCAGGAAGCTTATTATTCAGAGAGTAAAGTCAGGCAAAAGACAAAAAGAGGTAGCTATTGGAATTCAACTGTTCTCAGAGTCAAGTATACTAAAGAAAGAAAAAGAGGCTATGGAACAGCTGACAAACCTAGAAGTGGACGACAACGGCAAACTTCCTCCAGAGTTGATCACATTCTTCAAAAAACATCAGTATCTGATTCGCACAAAATGAACGAAGAATAGGGGGTCAAAGTGAGCCGCCAAACTATGGGCTGATGGCTAAGAGTAATGAAAAACCGCGACAATGAGTAATAATGGCATAAAACAACAAAGTTTATTGGTTAATTAAAAAAGTATGCAATAGTGGTACAAAATTTTTTTTTCAAATACATATTAATATTAAGACAGTGGGTAACTGTTGGATCAAAGAGAGAGAAACTCCCATAACTTCTTCAAAACCCCTTAGATATGTATGTGTCAGGGTACAATATATCCCGATGGGATCCACAAGGGGAAGAGTAAAGGGAGAGAGCAGGGAGCAGAGAAAGGGTAAATAAAGATAAGTAATGAAGGTGGAACCAAAGGGAGAGGATCAAATCACAACCAGAGAGGCAAGATAATATCGCCCTTACATGTAATTCCCAAATGGGAAGCCATAATAATAAATAAGTCGGGGCACTCACCAAGTTGGTTGCTAACCCTCCCAAATATATAGCGCAGAAGGAGGCAAGTAGAGGACATCCACCAGGGGCCTCGACGCGCGTTTCGCGTATTGCTTTGTCAAGAGGCATGTAATGTATGGTACGTAAAAGCCCATCTTTATAGGACCCTAAGTGATCACATGAGAAATCATGTGATCACTATCACATGGCTGCCACGAGGGTCGGATGTGGGGGCGCATGCGCCGGGGTCACAGCGGAAGCGGCAATCGCGCGCAGCCCGTCATGGCACGCGCACAGACCGGAAGTGTCGGCTGACAACATCCGGGGGTGCGTCGTTGCCATAGAGGAGGACGCGCGCGAGTGCCGGCCGCGGCTCGCCCAGCGCATGCGCACCACCGGCCACCATGGCAGCACAACTGTGTGTCCCATAGAAGGTCGTGGAATGTAAATATCACGACCAATGACAGTGAAAGGTATGAGAAGGTATAAGGAGAGGAAAAAGGGAGTAAAAGAACAAGAGTATATATAAGGAGTGTGATTACTATAAATATAGAGGAAGCAAACATAAATAAAAATTAGAAAAAAATAAAAAATTATAAGTGCAAGAAAAAATAAAGAGAAAGATAACATAAATACAAAAAAGAAAAAGTACAAAACAGTCTTCTAAATGAAAATTCCCAGTTCCAGCTCCGTCATCTTGTGGAGATAATGTACCGAGTAATTGATCTAATCACAGGCATATATAGTATTATGAAGACAATAATCAGGAGATTCTAAGAATAGAAAAAATATAAAATAAGTATCAGAACACACAACTAATAAAGAAATCAATAAAAACAAAAGGGAGGATGTGTTCCCCCCAGGGAAAAACCCCTAGAGGGAAAAAATGGAGAAAACCCCCGAGGCACCGGGAGTGAAGCATGACAAAAAAAGGGGTCAAGTTAGGCGCAAAAAACGCACATGTGGAAGCCAAAATATACAAATAGCAACTAGCCAAATCGATCTCAGCATGAAAATTTCTAGAGGTAAATTAAAAAATAGAAAAATTATTTTATAGCAAATGAAAATAAGAAAAAAATCATAAAAATGAAGAGAAGCCAAGATGTTCGTTAAGCCCCTGTGGTGAAAGAGTGTCGAGAGTAATGATCCACCTGGCTTCCTTTTGTGCTAAAAGGCGTTTGGCATCACCTCCCCGGGAGCCCAGATGTACCACGTCGATGCCACAAACCCTCAACGATCGAGGGTCACAATTATGGGCAGATTTAAAGTGGCGCGGTAGAGTTTTGAGCTCCCGAGGATCAGAGATGGCCCTAGCCGCAATAATGTCCCTCACATGCTCACGAACTCTGACTCTCAGCTCCCTAGATGTGAGACCTACATAGATAAGTCCACAGCCACATGTAGCATGATAAATCACATGTGTGGTGCTACAGGAAATACGGTGGCGGATGTCAAAATTACAGGAGCCATCAGAGTTCGTGAACATGGTAACGCGTGGGACATTAGTGCAAGCGGCACAATGGCTGCAAGGAAAGGTCCCCAAGGTGGGACCACGGAAGCCAAGCGGGCTTATCGCAGGTGGAAGGTAATGACTGGAAACCAGGAGATCTGCTAGGGTGTTGGATCGTCGGGGTGTCATGCATGGAGATTCCCCAATGTATTCCCTCAGGGAGGGCTCCGTACCCAATATATCCCAATGCCGGGAGAGGACACGCCGCACCCCACACCACTCAGAGTTGTATGTGGAGATGAAGCGAATCCTCTCCGGACATTTCGGTCTCCCAAAGGGAGGGGGATGGATGAAGTGATCACGAGGGGTGTTCCGAGCCCTTCTATAGCCACGGACGATACATCGATTACTGTACCCCCTGCATTTGAAACGCTCAGCCAAATCAGAGGCGCGTTCCTCAAACTTGGAATTGGTCGAGCAGATCCTCCTCACCCTGAGAAACTGTCCGATCGGGACGGCTTTGATAGTAGTGGAATCATGTGCAGATGCAGCATGAATGAGAGAATTGACAGCAGTGGGCTTCCTGAAAAGATCGGTTTGGATCCGACATTCAGTATCCACTTCTAAGGTGATGTCCAAAAAATCGATCTGTCTAGAGCTGTATTTAAAGGAGAGCCTCACTGCATGATTGTTGGAATTCAGTAGGGCCATAAAGTCCTCGAGCTCCCCGATAGTCCCCTGCCAAAAGAATAGGATGTCATCTATGTATCTCATCCACGACACGACATGGTCTGCGCCCTGCGCCCCCTCGTCGCCAAAAATCTCCCTCTCCCATGCGCCCAGGAAGAGGTTGGTGTACGAGGGGGCACAGGCCGCCCCCATTGCCGTGCCGCGGGTCTGAAGATACACCCTATCCTTGAAGAGAAAATAGTTGTGGCAGAGGACAAATTCAAGGAACTCGAGAATAAACTCTCTCGAGGGGCCGTCCAGATCGGAGCCGCTCAGGAAGAGGCGGGCTGCCTCCAAACCCAAATTGTGGTCAATGCATGTGTACAAGCTCTCGACGTCGGCCGTGACAAGGAGAGTATCCTGAGTCAGAAGGACGCCATCAACCCGAGTCAGGACGTCCGTCGTGTCTTTAATATAGGACGGGAGGTTCTCAACTAGCGGTCGAAGATGGTTATCAATATATTTACATGTAGGTCCGCATAAACCATCCAGCCCTGACATGATCGGACGTCCCGGAGGGTTGACGGCGTCCTTATGAATTTTCGGAAGGAGATAGAAGGTAGCCGTTTTCGGGAAGCGAATGGTGAGTGCTTCAACGGTCCATCTATCAATCAAGCCCCGATCACAGGCTCGACCCAAAATACCCTGGAGTGCGTCGGAGAAGGAGGCCGTGGGATTATATGACAACCTACTGTATGTATGAGTGTCTCTAAGTTGGCTTAGGGCCTCCCTCTCGTATAAGGAGCAGGGCCATAAGACAACATTTCCTCCCTTGTCCGCCGGTTTAATGACAATACCGGGTAGTGATTGTAATTCCCGAAGTGCTGTGCGCTGTGAGTAAGAAAGGTTGTCATAGCGTCTTCGTGTAGGCAGGCGTCTCAGATCATCCGACACCAGACGCACAAACAGTTCTATTGCTGGACTCAGGGACAAGGGAGGAAATCTTGTAGACCTGGGGCGTCTAGTTTGTAATGACCCACCTGTCGATGTCTGCTCCTGCTCCAGGAGGAGGTCCTCTAGGTTAGCCAGGGCCTAAGAGTAGTAGGGTTGAATGAACTAGTTCTAGTCAAAAAGCCTTTCATCTCTGCAAAGAAACGGAAGGTCCAACTTGAGTTTGCTAAAGAACACAGCCAATGGAAAGAGACAGATTGCTCTAAGGCAGGGGTGGGCAATTAATTTTGAGAGACTAATTAATTTTGAGAGCCACATGAGAGACTGTGACCGTTGTGGAGGGCCAAACCAATAGGCTGAAATTAACTCCGCTCAATATTAATATTAGCTATAATTACTTTATGTTAATATTAATTGTATCACTTAATATTGAGCAGAATTAAATATTCAGACATCCCCTATATACAATTTGAGCACACACACAGTCCCCTATATACCTTAAGAGCCTCCACACAGCCTCCCCATGTCCAGTAGGAGACCCCCATTTTTCCCATGTCTAGCAGAAGACTCCCATGGCCACCTTCCCCATGTCCAGCAGGAGACCCCCATGGCCACCTTCCCCATGTCCAGCAGGAGACCCCCCCATGGCCACCTTCCCCATGTTCAGCAGGAGACCCCCCATGGCCACCTTCCCCATGTCCAGCAGGAGACCCCTATGGCCACCTTCCTCAAGTCCAGCAGGAGAAACCCATGGCCACCTTCCCCATGTCGAGCAGGTGACCCTCCCATGTCGAACAGCAGACCCTCATGGCCACCTTCCCCATGTCCAGCAGGAGACCCCAATGGCCACCTTCTCTTGTCCAGCAGGAGACCCCCATGGCCACATCCTTACATCCAGCAGGAGACCCCCATGGCCATCTCCCTACGTCCAGCAACTGACCCCCATGGCCACCTCCCCACATCCATCAACTGACCCCCATGGCCACCTCTTCACATCCAGCAACTGACCCCCATGGCCACCTCCCCACATCCAGCAACTGACCCCCATGTCCACCTCCCCACGTCCTGTAACTGACCCCCATGGCCACCTCCCCAAGTCAAGCAACTGACCCCCATGCCACCTTCCCACATCCAGCAACTGAACCCTATGGCCACCTCTCCATGTCAAGCAACTGACCCCCATGGCCACCTCTCCATGTCAAGCAACTGACCTCCATGGCCACCTCCCCATGTCAAGCAACTGACCCTCATGGCCACCTCCCCATGTCAAGCAACTGACCCCCATGGCCACCTCCCCATGTCAAACAACTGACCACCATGGCCACATCCCCATATAAAGTAACTGACCCCCATAGCCATAAAAAAAACACATACTCACCTCTCCTGTTCCGTTGCCCCCGTGCTGTGCCTCTCTCTGCTCAAGTCTCCGGTCTGCAGTTCACCGCTCAGCTGAGCTGACGCAATGACATGACGTCATCGCACCAGCTGTCTCACTCACTGATTGGTGGAAGAAGGGGCCGGCGGCGCCATCTTCCACCAATGCAGTCACCACTGTCTGCATCGTGAGCATGCACATAGCAGTGACAGGGGGCGGTGGGTGCGGCGGTGATGGTCAGGGGGAGGGCACGGTGCAACCAGTGGGCCACTGGTTTTAGCCCACGGCAGTCTTGGTCCGCGGGTTGGACGGGGACAGCCACAGGGCCGGATGTGGCCCTCGGGCCGCACTTTGCTCAGGCCTGGTCTAAGTTGTTGTGGTTGGATGAATCCAAGTTTAATCTGTTTGGTAGTGATGGTAAGCACTATATATACCACCCAATTGGCAAACATAATGATGTAAGGTACAAAACACCTACAGTGAAACATGGTGGTGGCAATGTCTTGGTTTGGGGCTACTTTTCTGCATTTGCCATTGGCCCTCTGCATAGAATTGATGGAAATATGAATGCTACCATGTACAAGGATATACTGGAAAATGTAATGCTGCCACATGGTAAAACCAAAGTAGGCAGGGGATGGAGATTCCAGCAAGACAATGATCCTAAGCACACATTCAATTTAGTCAAAAATTGGTTTGCCAAGAAAAATATTCTCCTGTTGCAATGGCCAAGCCGATCACTTCATTTAAACCCTATACAACAGGGTTCCCCAACAGTCCTCAAGGCTTACCAACAGGCAATGTTTTCAGGATTTCCTTAGTACTGCTCAGGTGATAATTGCATCACCTGCACAGGCAATAAATCCACCACCTGTGTAATAGTAAGGAAATCCTGAAAACATGATCTGTTAGTGGGCCTTGAGGAATGGAGTTGGGGAACACTGCTATAGAGCACGTTTGGGATGAGTTAGGGCGATGAGTTGGGGCCCGTACTCATAGCAATAAAAATGAACTGTTTGCAGATTTGCAAATGGAATGGAGCAAGATCCCTCAAGATGTCTTGAATATCCTCGTGGCTTCAATGCCCCGTCGGTGTAGTGCAGTAATTAAAGCAAGAGGTTATGCTACACAATACTAAGTTATGGCATTCTAAACAATGAATTACTCTCTATGTTGTGATCAATAAATAGTATATGCAAAACTTTTGGCAGTCAGTTTTCTTTAATTAAATGACCATACCTATATTCAAAAGTATTTTGGTTAAAATTAAGGTCTTGCATAATGAAAACTTCATGTACAGTACTTTCAATTCATCACCAGAAAAATGGCATCACAACAACCAGACAAAAGTAATTACACTTTTTAAAAAAAATGCAAAACTTTTGGTCGCTAATGTACAATTTGTGTAATCTAAAATAAATCAATTTAAATGGGTGACCCCATAAAAGAAGTTTTAGGCACAGTACGAGTATAAGCCATATTATGATTGTTCGGGATAACATTTTGTTGCCTTTTCTAATCCTGAGTAAAAATTGTCCCCAAATACCAGATGTTCTAGTGTATTGGACTTTGCTTCTTTTTTTTTGCTTCTTAGAGGGGTTGGCTACCACTTGGACAAGCACTTTAGACTAAGGACAGCCTGCCACTGCACTGAATGGCCTCAGGTATCACATGACATAATAATATCATGCGTGCACTGGGAGAGCAAGCGTCGACACCACTGGAACAGTGCCAGCACCAGAAGTGAGTATAAGTGTTGTTATTTTACTGAGGAGAAAAATAGGGACTCAAGGGTTGTCTGAGTAATGACTCATGGGACTCTAGTTGCACCACTGTTGTCCCTTCATGTAAAGTTATCACCTATCCAATAGTCCCAAGAATACAGCATTGAAATAATCAGTCAGATTGAAGCATTGACCAAGCATGTGCACCATCACTCAAATCATTCCCTACTTGCTTGGAAAAAGTCTATGGATTGGTGATAACTTTAGGTGATGGTAATAACCCTTTAATCTGGCTAATACTAGTGTTGAGCGAGCATGCTCGACACTGCTCGGTACTCGCCCGAGCATCTCGCTACTCGGGATGTTCAGCGAGCACCGAGCATTTCCGGGTAACTCGGGCGGGAGCTCGGGTCTCCGCCTTGCATGTTTGGCGCTCTTTACAGAGCCAATGAACATGCAGGGATTGCCAGCCAGTCACAGTAATGCCGCAGCCATGTTGTTTGTGGACATTACAGTGATTGGCTGGCCGCACAGCATCACCTCATGTATTTAAAACCGAGCGCCGCCATCTTGGACACAGTCGCCCGGGATCAGACAGTGTAGGGAGAGTGCTGCTGAGTTAGGGAGAAATATATCGTGCGAAATAGGCAGCGTAGGGTCTATAAAGCCTGCCAAATCATACAAACAGTCCTTCTCAGGACTAATATCCATCCCAGATATCAGGCAGGCAGGCAGGCTGTATAGGAGACGCAGGGGTTATACCAACAAACAGTGAATTACAGTCCTGTGTGCTCCTGCTGGTCAAATTGCTAGACTTATTCCCCAGTCTCAGGGGCCAGGAAAAATCCTTTTTTTTTTCATCTGAATCCTGTATTTTTTTTTTCTTCAATCAGACTGTACAAATACGCGTTCTTATTAACCTTTTGGTATTTCCACCCCCCAAAAAAAAAAAATTGAGTGTGTCTGTGACTGTTCAGACACCAATATATCTGTTTACAAGATTCTGGTGTAGGCCACATAACTATAACTGTGGTTTTGCAGTTCCACAGGTCAAATCTCTGTATTATCCAGCTTTTGGCCTTTTTTCCGTTAAAAAAAACAGTAATAGTGTCTCCCTGTCTGTTCAGACACAAATATATCTGTTTAAAAGATTCTGGTGTAGGCCAGATAACTAGAACTTTGGTTTTGCAGTTCCACGGTTCAGATCTTTGTATTATCCAGCTTTTGGCTTTTTTTCCATAAAAAAAAACAGTAATAGTGTCACTTTGACTGTTCAGACACAAATTTATCTGTTTAAAATATTCTGGTGTAGGCCAGATAACTAGAACTTTGGTTTTGCAGTTCCACGGTTCAAATCTCAGTATTATCCAGCTTTTGGCCCTTTTTCCGTAAAAAAAAAAAAAATTGAGCGTCTCGCTCAGTGTTCAGACACAAATATATCTGTTTAAAAGATTCTGGTGTAGGCCAGAGAACTAGAACTGTGGTTTTCCTCTTCCACTGTTCTAATATCCTTTTTATTACCCTTTTTCCATTGATAGCTTACACTCGCACTATTTTACTTCATTTACAATGGGCAAGGCGCGTGGCAAGGGATATGGAACTGGACGTTCTGGTGATGGTGCGTGTAGAGGATGGGGCCGTGGCCAAGGTGAAAATGTGCCACAACCAACAGCCACATCTTCTCGCTCCCACTACTTGACCGAATTACTAGGGAACCACACTACAACACCAGTATTGCGAACTGATCAGTGTGAACAGGTTATTATTTTGATAGCAGATAATACTTCCAGTTACCTGGGCACCACCACCTCCGGTCTGTCTTCCACACGGTCAAGTTTTAGTAGCCGTGAGTCTCGACCGCATACTCCTCCTCACCCTGATGCTCCTTCCTCCCACCATGCCGAGTGTCGTCAGACAACAACTCATCCCACACTTGGACACTCTGAAGAGCTGTTCACTGGCCCATTTCCATATTTGTGCCCCTCGCCTGCTCCACTTGAAGTGGCAGAAGAAGAGATCCCAGAGGAAGTCGACGCTGGCAATTTTTCATAAGAGGTGGACGATGACGAGACAAAATTGCCATGAAGTGAGGAGGAGGATCGTGGTGCGCAAGTGGAAGAGGAGGAGGTGGTGGATGATCTAGTAACTGACCCAACGTGGCAGGAGGACATGCAGAGCGAGGCAAGCAGCACACAGGGGGATGGAGGCAGAGTACCCCAACAGGCAGGAAGAAGCAGTGTGGTGGCCGCACACAGATGGCGGGCAACAGTTCCCCGTAACACCAACATGAGGGACGTTGCCAGTACAACCGGTAGGTCTTCCAGAGTCTGGAATTTTTTTAAAGACTTTGCTGATAACCCCAAAAAGACCATTTGTACCACCTGCTATGTCAGCATCACCAGGGGTGACAAAACTTCCAGCCTGACCACCACCAGCATGATCAGGCACATGTCAGCAAAGCACCTGACTTTGTGGGGTGAACCCCAGGGTCCACGACCAGTGTCAGCATGTGTCACCGCTGCTTCTTCCGCTGTTGTGCATGTAAGAGAACCCCCTGTTGTGCGTGCAAGGCAATTTCCTGTCCATACTGCATGCAAAGATGCCCCCTCCTCTCAGTCTTCACTTGTTATGGCAGTTTCTCAAGAAACAGCATCAACGTCCACGTCCACGTCCCACCGCAGCGTTCAATTGTCCATATCCCAGACCTTTGAACGAAAGCGCAAATTCGCAGCCAACGCCCCACAGGCCACAGTCCTAAATTCGCACATTTCACGACTGCTTGCTTTGGAAATGCTGCCTTTTAGGCTGGCGGAGACAGAATCCTTCAGCAACCTTATAGCGGTGGCCGTCCCTTGGTACTCGGTCCCCAGCCGACACTAATTTGCCTGGTGTGCCATCCCCGCACTACACAAGCACGTGTCCCAAAACATCTGCCATGCCCTCAACAACGCATTTACTGGGAGAGACCACCTGACAACAGACACGTGGACAAGTGCTTGTGGTCAGGGAAGGTACATCTCCCTGACGGCACACTGGGTAAACATAGTGGAAGCCGGGACCCAGTCGCACCTTTGGACGGAACACATCCTCCCCACACCGAGAATTGCGGGCCCTATGTCAATCAGAGTTGCCACCACAGTGTACAGCTCCTGCGCATCATCCTCATCCTCCTCCTCATGCTCAGCCTCCATCTCAGATATCACCACATCAGTTACAAGCTGGAAGCACTGCAGTACTGCCTCAGCCAAGCGGCAACAGGCTGTGCTGAAACTCATAAGCTTAGGTGATAAACCTCACACTGCTTGTGAGTTGTGGACAGCTGTGAAAGAGCAGGCAGATCTGTGGCTGAGACCGCTGAACCTACATCCAGGCATGGTCGTGTGTGACAATGGCCGTAACCTGGTGGCGGCTCTGAGGCAAGGCGAGATCACACCTATACCATGCCTGGCTCATGTGCTTAACCTCGTGGTTCAGCGGTTTCTTAAATCTTACCCCGAGTTGCCAGATCTGCTCGTCAAAGTACGCCGCCTGTCAGCTCATTTTCGGAAGTCGGCTACAGCTTCCGCCGCCCTTGCTGTGTTGCAGCAGCGTTTTCAGCTTCTGGCACACCGACTGGTGTGTGATGTCTCCACACGTTTGAACTTTACCCTCCACATGTTGCAAAGGATTTGTGAGCAGAAGAGAGCAGTTGTGGAGTACCAGCTGCAACAAGGCCGTCGATATTCAGGTCAGACTCCACACATAAGCCCTCAGTAGTGGACCTGGATGTCTGACATATGTACCATCCTGACAAACTTTGAGGAGTCCACCAAGATGGTGAGTGGCGATGACGCCATCATTAGCATCAGCATCCAACTTGTCTGTCTTTTGCAATGCTTTCTGCAGAGAATTAAAGAGGAGGCATTGCAGCCAGAGTATGATGAGATGGATCAAGAAGCTGTAGTGGGCGATTACACACAGCCCAGCCTTACCTCATCCCAACGTGCATTGGGGGACAATGAGGGAGAGGAGGAGGAGGAAGAACAGGAGATGGTATCATGCGCTGTAGACTGTAGTACCTGTACAACTATCATACCGTCGGTTCAGCGTGGGTGACCTGAGGACATCGGGGAGGAGGAGGAGAGCATGGTCAGTCATCATCTTGGTGAGGACACGGAAGTCTTGCCCGTTACCAGTCTGGCACGCATGGCTGACTTTATGTTATGCTGCCTTAACCGTGACCCTCGCGTTGTCAAAATGTTGGGTGACAGTCATTACTGGTTGGTGACACTTTTAGACCCCCGCTACAAGGAGAACTTTTACTCTCTTATCCCTGAGGTGGAGAGGTCTACAAAAATGGGGCAGTACCAGAAGGCCCTTGCTGCAGAACTGTTAAAAAAAAAACCATCTGAACATGCTAGCGGCAGAGGTCACAGTTTGTTGCCCAACCAAGGCGTACAGGCAAGAGAGATGCAACTCCAATCCAGCACAGGCCCAGAGGCGCGGGGTACTCTCACAAGGAGTGGAAAGTTTCAAAATATTGTGAGGGAGTAACTTGCCGACCGTACCAGCGTCCTCTGTGATTCCTCTGTGCCTTTTAACTATTGGGTATCCAAGCAGGACACTTGGAATGAACTCGCTCTGTACGCCTTGGAGGTCCTGGCCTGCCGCTAGCGTGTTATCAGAGCGTGTTTTTAGTGCCGCTGGGGGAATTATAACTGATAAGCGCACTCGCCTGTCAACTGACAATTTTGACAAGCTGTCCCCTTTTCAAAATGAACAAGGGCTGGACTGGGCCAGACTTCTCATCACCACCAAATGACAGCAGAGCAACATAAAGTCAAATCCAGGGTGTTATTTTGGGAGGTGTATTCCCATGCACTGCTTCACACCCACACATGGGTATACGCTTCCTCATTTCCGCTGTATTTTTCTCTTCTCCTTATCCTCAGCCTCCACCACCACTATACCACCAGGGTGACCGTGGTCCATGTTGCCAGCATTGCAAGTTCCTCCATATCCTAATTTTTGGCAGCTTTTGCTTGGAAGGCATAGGCAAAGACTATGGGAGACCCACTCCCCAATAATGGGAATAATGTTTTTAATATTCTGTACTGCATGGCTCTTGTAAGGGGCATTTAAATCGTCTTGTTAAGCTACTGTGACCTCCACGTCTCTTCCAAGGGGCATTAAAACCATCTTGTTAAGCTACTGTGACCTCCATGTTTCTTCCAAAGGGCATTAATATTGTCTTTTTATTCCACTGTGACCTCCACCACTCTTCCAATGGGCATTGATATTGTCTTTTTATTCTACTGCGACCTCCACCACTCTTCCAAGGGGCATTAAAACTGTCTTGTTAAGCTACTGTGACTTCCACGTCTCTTCCAAGGGGATTAATACCGTCTTTTTAAACCATTCTGAACTCCACAGCTCTTCCAAGGGGCATTAAAACCGTCTTGTTAAGCTACTGTGACCTCCACGTCTCTTCCAAGGGGCATTGATATTGTCTTCTTATTCCACTGCGACCTCCACCACTCTTGAAAGGGGCATTAAAACCATCTTGTTAAGCTACTGTGAACTCCATGTCTCTTCCAGGGGGCATTGATTTTGTCTTTTTATTCTACTGCGACCTCCACCACTCTTCCAAGGGGCATTAAAACTGCCTTGTTAAGCTACTGTGACCTCCACCACTCTTCCAAGGGGCATTGATATTGTCTTTTTATTCCACTGCGACCTCCACCACTCTTCCAAGGGGAATTAAAACTGTCTTGTTAAGCTACTGTGACCTCCACGTCTCTTCCAAGGAGCATTGATATTGTCTTTTTATTCCACTGCGACCTCCACCTCTATTCCAAGGGGCATTAAAACCATCTTGTTAAACCACTCTGAACTCCACAGCTCTTCCAAGGGGCATTAAAACCGTCTTGTTAAGCTACTGTGACCTCCACGTCTCTTCCAAGGGTCATTAAAACTGTCTTGTTAAACCACTCTGAACTCCACAGCTCTTCCAAGGGGCATTAAAACTGTCTTGTTAAACCACTCTGAACTCCACAGCTCTTCCAAGGGGCATTGAAATGTTGTTTTTAATTACCTCTAACCTCCACGACTCTTCCAACAGGCATTGCATTTCCTCCTAATTTTAGTCAGCTTTTGCTTTTCAATGCATAGGCGAAAACTAAGGGAGACCCACTCCCCAATAATGGGTATAAGGTTTTTAGTACGCTGTAATCCACGTCTGTTTCAATGGGGCATTGCAGTTCCTCATAATTTTTGGAAAGCCTTCCATTCACTGCTTAGGCCAACAGTGTACAGGAGACCCAGTTGCTATAAATGGAAAAAACAGTTTAGTTAAGGCCCTCTGACCTCCATGTCAATTCCAAGGGGCATTGGAGTGCCTAGAAATTTTTGGTAGGCATTGCACTCACTGTATGCCCTATAACTGTTTAGCCGAACCGCTCCTTTTGGTACAGAAACATATCCTACAAGACATGTGTGGTTGACTGGCCTGATATTGATGTGAATGGTCCCTGTTCCTCCTGCTGTTTCTCCTTTGCCACCATCTCATCCATCATTCATCACCTGAAGCTTTGTTTTAATGGGAGTCATAGAACTGAGATAGCAGCAAGAAAACATCCAGCAATCCTCGGAGGAGGTAGGATATGCACCAAAACGCTGACCACCTCAGGCCTAGCCGCTACTACATACATGCGCTTGCATTCCAAGGAACAGAAAGCTAAGGAGATGGATGGCCTTATGATCATGAATAATTTACTCGTTGTGTAGGAGGCCGACCACTGCTGCTGTCTACCTTCTGAACTTTGTGTTGAAGCCTGATTGACCCCGGACCCGCAATCCTCTATGTCTGGAGGACGTGTTGCATCCCAGTGTCCACCTGTGTCCCGGCTTCCACAATATTAACCCAGTATGAAGGCGTCAGTCAGATGGACCATCCCTGGCCACATTCACTTGTCCACGTGTTTGTGGTTAGGCTGTCCTTCAAATAGGGGTGGCTGGGGACCGTTTATGGACACACGGCTGCCCCCAGGTGGCTGGGGACCGTGTTTGGGCACCCGGCCACCCCCTGGCAGCTGGGGACCAAGCGTCGACACCCGGCCGCTGGGCGACTGGGGACTGAGTATGGATACCAGGCCGCCGACGCAGCCATGACGTGGTGGCCAGATTCCGCCTCCACATGCCTAAAAGGCCCAATTTCAAGTGCAAGCAAGCAAGCAGTATGGTATTGCAGCCTGGGGGTGGGTGGGTGGCAGGCTGCATACTTGCGCTTGCATTGCAAGGAATGGGGGAGGTACAATTGAACATTGCCCTGGGACAAGGACTTGCACGGGGATAGTTGCAAGTCTGCATCTTCTGATGCAGCAAGCATCACTTCTGATGGGCACACTTTTAGGCAGTGACCTGGGTGTCAGAGATGCTTCCAGGGGTCTTCCCCATGCTGTTCCCATGTCTTTTCAGCACTGTATGCATGTGTCACACAGCACATGGCCAGATAAGGTTGTAAAATGTTAAAATGACATTTCCCGGTGAATGCATTTGTCACGGTTGAAAGCAATACAAAAGTGCAAAAATGCATAAAAAATGCTACTTGTGAACATAGCCCAAGGTGTGGAGGAGTATTTTTGTTTTTGGTTATTTATTTTACCTTATACACAAGTCTTTACCCTGGAAAGGAAGTTCCTTAACATATTTCACAGGAAAACCGTTTCAGTTTCGTTTTTGAATGTTTTATTGTGAGCCCGTAAAAGTGGCTTAATACCACTGACCACGTTGTTGACAGCAGTGACCTGGGGGTCAGAAATGCTTCCTGGGGCGATGCCCATGCTGTCCCCATGTCATTTGAACACTGTCACTATCGTTTTGGGCACTTTTTAGGCTTTCTACAGACTGCCGGGGGTGCCGCCGCAAAAATGCTTGGGTCTCCCTTAGACTAACATTGGGCTCGTTGCTCGGGTCGAGCACCCGAGTATCATGGTGAGCTTGGCCCGAGCTTCGAGCACCCAAGCATTTTAGTGCTCGCTCAACACTAGCTAATACATCTGACCACTTTGAAGGATTAGTAGCTTCATTCTAATGATCTGTGAGAATCCCAGCAGTCAGATCCCTAACACTCAATAAATGATGAATTATCCATTCACACAGAATTATTTGGTCATTCTATCCTCTGACTCAATGCAGAACATTTGAAAACGAAGATATAGGACTATTATCATTCAAAGAAGCGATCTCTAGCCTGTGGCTATTAGAATATGATGGATGTTGAAATCCCTAGCTATTATGTCCTATTGAGACATGTTTAGCTTTAAAAAAAAAAGAATTTGCTCAATCGAAGTTTTGTTATTCACCACACTACATTTACACATTACACTTCTACTAACAAATGTGCTGGTCTTTTTGTGGTTTTCCTACAGTTTCTTGTACTTAGCTAATTTGGGGCTGTGGCCACCTGCTTGGTCTATGCCCCTTATCTACTTAGCTTTCCACAGGTATGTGTCAAACAGGCTATTAATATCAGCTCATAGCTGTTTGCTTAGCTTTTACTGGTTATTAAAGGTGAGACACCCCCAAAAATTCACCTGGGGTCCCCCCTATATTCACTAACTAGCAATGGCTAAACAGACAGCTGCGGGCGGATATAACTAGCCTAGGAAGGGGCCATGGTTGTTGACCCCCTCCCAGACTAAAAACATCAGCTCTCAGCTGTCCCAGAAATGGCGCTAAATCTGGAGCTTAGCCTCCGCTTTTCCAATTTGCTCTGGTGCGGTGGCAAATGGGGTAATGGTTGTGGGTTTGATGTCAGCTGTTTTATGGCTGCTGACATCAAGCCCACAGGTTAGTAATGGAGAGGCGTCTATAAGACGTCCCCATTACTAACCCCATAGTCAGATTTAAAAAAAACACACCCAAATTAAAGTCCTTTATTTGAAATTAAGACAAAGACTCCTTTATTGAAATAAAAATGAAAAAGCATTATACTCACCTTTACATGTAATCCACCAGAGCCCTTGTTCCCCTTAAAAAAAAAAACAACAACATAGTATTCTTCATAACTCCTGATCCTCGATCCCCTTGTTACCTGCAAAAGACAAAAAATAATAAACTACCACAATACTCACCTGTCCGCCGTGAAGATATTCCATAATGTCCCACGATGATCCAGATGACTTGGAGAGCAGTCACATCAGCAGTCACTGATGTGACTGCTCTCCACGACAGCCATGTTTCTAACACTGTCACACAGATTCAGTCCCGCTCATTCGTATGAATGGGGTCCGGGTTCGTATTCGAGTTCTGGTACCTGAATTGAACTTGTTTTAGATATTCGGCCGAACCCGCCGGAATCGAACATCCATGGGTTCGCCCAATCACTTTGGCCTGAACAATACAATGCACAGTAGCAAGGTAATATGAACATACCATAACAAAAACATATTATAACATTATTACACATCTGCACAGGGAGTAAGTCTCACTTCATCACTTACACTCCAAAGCTCTTCTAACTTCTGGTTCATGGCAGCAAACAGTGGACATATTGTGTGTTCATGGATTGACTTACCTCTATTTCAAACTTTTATTTTACTATTTTGAAGTAAAATATAATATCAATGTGGTTGAGGTAATTACAACAATGAGATTCTTCGGCATTCCTTTGTGGTAGGAGGAAATATTAAATGAGACAGGTTGCCAAAAACTGTATTGTACAACAGGACAAATGTGCTTGTAATTGAAAAGAACAATTTTATATATAGGATATGCTAACCAACTGCCTATATATACCTTCACTGTACACACAAAGGGGCAGCGATAAACCATATACAATCAATGGTGATGTTCTCAAGTAATTTCTATAGACAAGGCAAGACAGAACAAAATTGTAATAAATAAACAAGGACTGCTGAATGATCCAGGGATAATTCTGGGCAGTCTTTGGCTTTCATTTCCTACCTACACTTTAGGGCCTAGAATTGGGTTACACCAGTCTTCCTTCAGGCATCATGCTCCTCTTCTTGTAAATTAAATTACAGGGCCTCTATTATCTTAGACAACTGCCCTTACCCAGAGAAACAACGAAGACCTGAGTTTCAAAGTGATCTACACTCACCTTTTCCATACTTGCAAATAATTATTTTTAGAAGCCATCCCTTCCATGATCATCCTTCTCCCCTCCTTAACCCTTTCAGAAACCTTACAAGCTTGACTTCTCTGCAGATTCAGGCAGTTTCAGCGAAGTCAGTAGAACTTCAATTGTGTCCATACACTTACAAATTGGACAAACTGCAATATTTTTCTCCAGAGCTTCGGTTTCCTGCACATACCATATTGTGGCCTGTATCAATATCTTTGTATATTTCCAATTTTGCATGGAGTTTTTTTGTTGTTGGATTACATATAAAGGGACAGAAATAACTTCTAAGATCAGTTGGATTCTATATGTATAGAGTATTTTTAGGGATTAATACCTTTTGTTCATACAACACTGTCAAGTTTGCCAGTAGCATATAGAGGGTAGGCAGTTCCTTACTAGGGAGCCTTAAGGCTCCTGTGAAGTCTCATACAAACTAAGCCCTGAATTGTATATTTTAACACAAGTTTTTCAATTCTTAATCCATATTTAAAAAGGTTGTCTGGTACTTTATATTGATAGCCTATCTTTACGATAGGTCATCAATATCAGATCAATGGGAGTGCAACAGCCAACAACCCCACCAATCAACTGCTCTTGATGGTGGCGGCAGCCAGATGGGCTCAGTTGCGAAGCAGAACTAGACACGTGGTCAAAATTGTTGGTTGCTGTTTAATGAAAGAAAAACCCACAATGGTCACAGAAATAACTTGAATCTGACAAAAGTAATAATAAATGAAAAATCTATGAAAATGAACAAATGAGTTATTGCTTTTCAATCCTGCTGCCACAGAATTAAAAAAAAAATTAAACTCATGAAATAGGCCTGGACAGAAATGATGGTACCCCTGAAAATAATGTGACAAAAGGGACATGTTAAATCAAGTTGTGTCCACTAATTAGCATCACAGGTGTCTATAATCTTGTAATCAGTCAGTGGGCCTATACTGTATATAGGGCTACAGATACTCACTGTGCTGTTTGGTGACATGGTGTGTGCCACACTCAACATGGCCCAGAGGAAGCAAAGGAAAGAGTTGTCTCAGGAGATTAGAAAGAAAATTATAGACAAGCATGTTAAAGGTAAAGGTCATAAAACCATCTCCAAGCAGCTTGATGTTCCTGTGATTATAGTTGCACATATTATTCAGAAATTTAAGATCCATGGGACTGTAGCCAACCTCCCTAGATGTGGCCACAGGAGGAAAATTGATGATAAATCAAAGAGACGGATAATAAAAATGGCCCAGGATAACTTCTAAAGAGATTAAATGTGAATTTCCAGCTCAAGGAACATCAGTGTCAGATCGCTCCATCTGTCATTGTTTGATCCAAAGTGGACTTCATGGGAGATGACCAAGGAAAACACCATTGTTGAAAAAAATCATAAAAAAGCCAGATTGGTATTTGCCAAACTACATGTTGACAAGCCACAAAGCTTCTGGGAGAATGTCCTATGGACAGATGAGACAGAAATGGAAGTTTTTGGCAAGGCACATCAGCTCTATGTTCACAGATGGAAAAATGAAGCATATCAAGAAAAGAACACTGTCCCTACTGTGAAACATGGAGGAGGCTCTGTTATGTTCTGGGGCTGCTTTGCTGCATCTGGCACAGGGTGTCTCGAATCTGTGCAGGGTACAATGAAATCTAAAGACTATCAAGGGATTCTAGAGAGAAATGTGCTGCCCAGTGTCAGAAAGCTTGGTCTCATGGGTCTTGCAACAGGATAATGACCCAAAACACACAGCTAAAAACACCCAAGAATGGCTAAGAGGAAAACATTGGACTATTCTGAAATGGCCTTCTATGAGCCCTGACCTAAAACCTATTGAGCATCTTTGGAAAGAGCTGAAACATGCTGTCTGGAAAAGGCAACCTTCAAACACGAGACAACTGGAGCAGTTTGCTCATAAGGAGTGGGCCAAAATACCTGTTGAGAGGTGCAGAAGTCTCATTGACAGTTACAGGAATCTTTTGATTGCTGTGATTGCCTCAAAAGATTGTTCAACAAAAATATTAAGTTAAGAGTATTATCATTTCTGTTCCGGCCTATTTCATGAGTTTCATTTTTTTTACAATTCTGTGGAAGCAGGGTTGAAAAGCAATGTCTGACTTTCATTTGTTCATTTTCATAGATTTTTAGTTTATTATTAGTTTTGTCAGATTCAAGTTATTTCTGTGACAATTGTGGGTTTTTCTTTCATCAAACGAGGGGTACCAATAATTTTGACCACGTGTGTACACAGCTCCATCATCTGTATAGTGGCCAAGGCTGGGTACCTCAGCTCTAAGGGGCACTAACCAATCCTTTCAGTTGTTCTTGACCAAAAAAAAGCCTTTTCCTTTACCCTATGTAAGGTCATGTGCAGTAGGATATTTTTCTTACTGGTTTAGGATATCCACTGTTTTATGCAGATATTATTAGCAGAACACTTGAGCTTGACATAGTCATAAACTGCTTATTACATTTAGAGACAAAAATGTAGTGTGATAAGAGAAAACTCAGTGTTGAGGAAATATATAACTCCATTTATCTGCATTCCAAATATAAGAGCACCGCGTTTTCAATTTCACGCCGAGATCCCATACTGCTGATAATACCTGCCATAGCTTCTCATATTGTCCTTCCCGTGTTCAGCTGCAACACACGGCTCCTTGTAAATGAGGTTTTAAAAGAACGATGTATGTTTTTCAAATGTTTTTTTTATTGCTGTAGAAAAAATTGGAGAACATAATTGCAAACTTTCAGTGTTCTACGCAGCCGGAAAATTGATTGGACATTTTGAAAATTAATTTTGTATTGACCGCGTTCTTGCAAAATGTGTTATCATTAAATAACCAAAATCAATACAAATCTTAATTGCAAAAAAAAATAAAGAAAAAAAGCTGCAACGTCTTGGCCTCATGTATAACGCAGTGCAATGTGTGAGGTAATATATTTTATGCCATGTAGTTTATTGCTGCTGATGATAAGCTGACTGGAGCTTGGTTTCATTGTGGATTGCTTCTATATGAGCTATAATTATTTCCTGCTATGTTGGAAGATACGTGTTATAAATAGTGGCATAAACTGAAGCTCGTGGGTCTCAATGTGAAGGTATAAAGTTTTTTGAGGAGTATTTTGGAAAGGGTCCACAATGAAAAATGACTGAAAAATCTCTCAAAAAAGGCTTGAAAGAACTTTCCTATTCATTTCTATTGAAAACTGACTTGCAATTCTTAAGTTTGTTTCTTTGAGCGTTTTTCATCACCTTCAAGTTTTCAAAAACTTTAAAACAAGTGACCTGTCAAGGTGTTTTCTGCTATGAAGATGCTCCATACTTTACAATAAAATGCTAACAAAACGCTAAAACAGCTACAAGTAGGCACCTAGGAATCTTTTGAGCATTTCGTACACATTTTATTCATTGCTTAATGGTTTTACAAAAAAGGCTTTTAAAAATGCTAACAAAATGGTTACAGAAAACATATCAGGAAAATCTCAACAAAATATTCAGGAAACATTAACAAAACGGTTACAAAAAAAGGTTAAGGACAAAAAAATGCCTCCTAACTTTTCCCAGACAGATGATGCTGGGGAGATAAGCAGTAGTACTTTTATTCTCTTGCTAGAGCGGCCACAACAGTCCCTTAAAAACCTACTCTCCTTTTTGATAACACATTAATGAACAGTGAGAGTTGGAAAAGACAGTGGTTCAACCCACAATTATCTAATGTGTATGTTATCTTTTGACTCATCATAGAGAATTTATTGACACTGGCATTTCACATACCATTCTTAAAGGGTTTTCCAGTTTTGGAAACTCTTGTCCTCCGCTGCAGTTCATTTAACAAGGGAGAAAAGAACCGCTTTTTTTTTTATAAAACAAACTGCAGCCAGGAGACAGTGATTTCCAAAACCAGAAAACTCCTTTCATATGTTGCTAACTGAAGTAATTTACATCAATTTTATTTAGAAACGTATATCTCTTCACCCCTTGACCCCCAAGACTGTTTTCACCTTCATGACCAGGCCAATTTTTTCAATTCTGACCAGTGTCACTTTATGAGGTAATAACTCTGGAATGCTTCAATGACTCCCATTGATTCTGAGAACGTTTTTTGTGATGTATAGTACTTCATGATGGGGGTAAAATTTCTTCGATATGACTTGTGTTTATTAGTGAAAAAATTGGAAATTTGGTGAAAATTTTTAAAACTTTGCAATTTTCAAACTTTGAATTTTTATGCTCTTAAATCAGAGAGTTATGTCACAGAAAATAGTTAATAAGTGACAAGTCCCACATGTCTACTTTACATCAGCACAATTTTTGAAACATATGTTTATTTGTTAGGAAGTTAGAAGGGTTAAAATTTGACCAGCGATTTCTCATTTTTCCAACAAAATTTACAAAACCATTTTTTTAGGGACCACATAACATTTGAAGTGACTTTGAGGAGTCTATATGACAGAAAATACCCAAAATTGACACCATTCCAAAAACTTTTCCCCTCAAGGTGTTCAAAACCCCATTAAAGAAGTTTATTAACTGTTTGGGTGCTACACAGAATGTGGAAGGAAAAAATGTACATTTAACTTTTTTCACAAAAATTTTACTTTAGACCAACATTTTTTATATCACAAGGGTAACAGGAGAAAATGCATCATACAATTTGTTGTGCAATTTTTCCTGATGTATGTTGAGCACCTGGATCCCCCAGGTGATTCACAGAAGTTTATAACATGGAGCCGTGAAAATAAAAAATCACATTTTTCCCACAAATTATTTTTTGATCCCCATTTTTTTTGCTTTCACAAGGTAACGGGAGAAAATGTGACTCACCCAGGGGAATGGGGATGACTCGGTACCCGGGCCTTTAGCCTGGCCTTTAGGGATGTCGCGGTGGTCGGCTCCCGGGCCCGTACCCTGGGGTCTCTCCTTAAAAAGGGTGGATAATTTTTTAAGTTTATAAAAGAGTTCGTGATGCCACCCGTGGCTTCTGGTGAAGATCACCAGCGCTGCACAGTCCACTGAGGCCGATGATAAGGCAGCTTGATGGTATAGCTCCCCACAGGTGGAGCTAGGCATCAGGGCAGTGTATGACGGGGTACGCAGGACAGACGAGACCCAGCCGGGTCAGAGCAAGAACCAGGACAGACACGATAGTCACTTCAGTACCTTTTACCTGGAAATTCAGGCACGACCCGGAGCACTGTAGGGTGAAGGGTGCATGTCAGGATCCTCCCCAATGAGCGGGTTTTGGGCCTCCGGCTTCTGGCTTTTGCGTAGTAAGTTTCTGACCTGCCTGGAGCTAGGCTTAACTTTGTCTCTGTCCTGCGCTGGCTGACCTTGTGGTAGGGCCTTTTCTTGGAGTACATGCACCTTAGCTGCGGGCCTATGTGTCTCCCGGCTCTGTTACGTATCAGCACTTTAGCAATCCTGGGACTTGTAGTTCTCCAGGGATTCCGGTTATATCTTACTGGGTCGTGGAGATCCCGGTAAGCTTCGGACCCGGTGTCCGGTAATTTCTTCAGGGAGAGCCAGTTATGCTCCTCTGCCCCCTCAATGTACTAATTCTCCACTTGCCTTCGGCCTACTCGGGCCCTCACTAGGCTACTCACACTAACGGCAGCTTGCCGCGCTTCACCGATCTTATGGCGCCGGCACACCTAAAGCTCACTGCTCTAGGTCTGGACTGTGCTCCACTGCAGACTGACCTCTTTCTGTGTCTCACTCTGCAGGAACTCTCTCAACAGGTTTGCTCTCTGTCGACTCCAACTCACTCTGACTCCAGTCTAGACCAAACTAACTGCTGCCTGGCCCCACCTTCCCTATTTATCTATCCCTAACGGGCTCCCTCTGGTGGTCTGAGGTGGAAGGCGGAGATGTGTGAATGGTTATGGGGTCCTCTTGTGGAGGAATCCATAAATACACCCTTCTAGGATCTGTGATACCAAGTGCAGCATACGATTTGTTGTTGAATTTCTCCAAAGTACCCCGATACCCAATATGTGGAGGAAAACTACTGTTTGGACGCACGGCTGGGCTTGGAAGAAAAGAAGCGCCACTTGACTCTTTGAATGCAAAATTTGCTGGAATAGTTATCAGATGCCATATCGCATTGGGAAAGCCCCTGATGTGCCTAAACAGTAGAAACCCCCCACAAGTGACACCATTTTGGAAACTAGACCCCTCCAGGAACTTATATAGATGTATGGTGAGCACCTTGAACCCCCAGGTGCTTCACAGAAGTTTATAACGTTGAGCCATGAGAATAAAAAAAGAATCACATTTTTTCCCACAACAATGGTTTTTAGCCCCACATTTTGCATTTTCACAAGGGTAACAGGAGAAATCGCACCATACAATTATTGGTGCAATTTATCCTGAGTACAATGATACACCATATGTGGGAAAAAAACTACCGTTTGGGTGCATGACAGGGCTCAGAAAAGTAGTGACTTTTGGAATGCAGAATTTGTTGGAATGGTCTGTGGGTGTCACGTTGCTTTTGGAGTGCCTCGATGTGCCTAAACAGTGGATTTTTCCAACAAAAAAGTTGTTTTAGCCCCAAATCTTTTCATTTTCACAAGGATAGCAGGAGAAAATAGACCCCAAAATTTGTTGTTCA
Source organism: Phyllobates terribilis (assembly GCF_046119375.1). Lineage (NCBI taxonomy): Eukaryota > Metazoa > Chordata > Amphibia > Anura > Dendrobatidae > Phyllobates > Phyllobates terribilis. The sequence goes on along the minus strand of NW_027362771.1, from coordinate 495,244,073 downwards.
ATTTCTCCTGAGTACACCGATACCCCATATGTGTTCAAAAACTACTTTTGAGGCACAGTGCAAAGCTTAAAAGAGAAGAAGCACCATAGTAGAGTTCAGATTTTGCTAGAATGGTTTGAGGGAGTCATATCACATTGGTAGAGCCCCTGCAGAACCACCATAAATGACCACATTTTACAAACTACACCTCTCAATGAATTCATCTAGGGGTGCAATGATCATATTGTCACCATAGGTGTGTCACAGAATTTTATATAATTGGGCAGTGAAGAAAAAATAATAAAATTTTTACCAACAAAATGTTGATTTTGCCCCAGATATTACATGTTCACACTGGGAAATGGGTAAAATGGCACCAAAATTTGCCCCACAATTTATTCAGAATGTAGAAATACCTCATATGTGGCTGTACAGTTCTGCTTAGCCACATGGCGAGACTTGAGAGGAAAGGAGTGATATTTGCCTCCTGGAGCACATATTTTCCTAGAATAGTTTGCGGACTCCATACACAGAGACCTTAAGTGCTGGAAAACAGAACCCCCTCTTATGTGACCCCATTTTGAAAACTGTACCCCTTTGGGAATTTATCTATAGGTGTAGTGATGATTTTGGCTCCATTGGTGTTTTACAGAAACAGCAGTAGTGAATGTTGCTGAGTGAAAATTGCAAATTGCCATTGTAGTGATCAGTATGTTATAGTGACCAGCTTATGCTTCTGGAGACACGCACCCGTAAATTAGGCAGGCTCTCATCACTTCAGAAATGCCAAACATGTGGATGCTAAATGTAATTTAGGCACATTGGGACTCAGAAGGGAGAGAGACATTTGGAATTGGAAGTGCAGAAGTTGCTGAATTTCTTCCGGAAGCTTTTCCAGAGACTTTGTATTACCAGTGGCATAGAAGCCCCCTATATTTCTGTTGACAGATAACAGATCTGAATGGGGACTTGCTTTTTTTGTGGATTGAGTTGAAGCTTTTTTTGGGAACTTTTTACATAACATTTTGGATAACATTTATCCGGCGCTCTATGCTGAGCACTTACTTTGGGGTTTCCATTTAAATCTTCAAGTGACGTGATTCAGATGAAACCTCAGAAGGATCCATTCACTATAATGAGGCAGCAAAGTTACTCTGGACTCCGTCTGAACTCTATTCAGTGGTGTCCTTCTTTTCAAAAGTGCACAAAACTACGGCAGACCGCGCTGTTATGCACGCCTAAAAAGATGGACACCGCCAGATTACAGGTCAGACAACATCCACGGTGCCTCCATCTGCCTCATTATAGGAAATCTTCCACCGGGGGTTCTATCTGAATCACGTATTTCAGAGATTTACACGGAAACTCCAATGTAAGTGCTCAGCGCAGGATAAATGTGAGCCGAGCCTTACTGCGATCTTTGGGAAGCAAAATGAACAAGTCAACAGAAGGTGATAAATTGGTTTTATTTTTTTTTACTCTGTTTCTCGTGTGATATAAGTGATTGGATTACTTTATTCTTTGGATTGGTACGATTACAGAGATACCAGATTTATATAGTTTTTTTATGTTTGGCAGCTGTCACACACTAAAATACGCTTTTTATTTCAAAACCAAGTTTTTACATCCCCATATTTAGATAGCTATGATTTTTCCATATTTTGGCCAACAGTCACGTAATGACTTCATTTTTGTGGGATGAGTTGTTGTTTTTATTGGTATCATTTTTGAGCACATAAAGTTTTTTTTATCGCTTTCTATTCTGATTTATGGGGAGGCAGAATGAACAAAAAACAGCAAATCAGGAATCGCTTTTTTTTATTTTTTAATATGCCATTCTGCGTGTGGTAAAATTGATAAGGCAGGTTTATTCTTCGGGCCAATACGATTACAACGATATTACATTTATATTTTTTTTATGTTTTGTCGCTTTTACATAATAAAAATTATTTTAAAGAAAAAATAATTATTTTTGCATCACTTTATTCTGAGAGCTATGACTTTTTTAGTTTTCCGCTGATGGAGCTGTGTGGCAGCTTGTTTTTTGTGGGACAAGATGACGTTTTCAGCGCTACCATTTTTATTGACATTTGTCTTTTTGATCGCGTTTTATTGGACATTTTGTTCGGCAGTATGATGATAAAGCATAGTTTTTTTGCCTCGTTTTTTTTTTTTTACTGTGTTCACTGAAGGGGTTAACTAGTGGGTCAGTTTTAGAGGTTGGTAAGTTCCAGACATGGTGATATCAAATATGTGTATTTTTTTTTTTTTTTACATAAATAAATGCTTTTATTGGATTAATATATATATTTTTTTCTTCATTTTGGGATTTTTAAAAAAAATATTTTTACAATTTTTAATAACTTTTTCTTTTTACTTTTTTACATTGTCCCAGTATTTATATCTGCTCGGTGATGTGTTTGAATCGCTCCCGTGTGCATGATTTGCAACTGTTTGACAGTTTTATTACATGGGAGGAATGTCTATTTATTACACATTCCTCACATGTAATAAAGCTGTCAAACAGTTGCAAATCATGCACACAAGAGCGATTTAACCTTATCACTGAGCAGCTGTAAATACTCGCAGCTCGGCCCGAGCATAATAGGACAGAACATACTCGCTCAACCTTAGACATCATCTTTCCTTGCCCTGATCGCTGATCTGATACTCTGCAATGCTTCTGCAGGGCATCAGAGCAGCGTCTCACAGGCAGGGAGGAGGCGTGTTAGGTTCTGCTCTGAGCATGAGCTGACAGGCCACCGTCCCTGAGTGACCCCGTGGCCATCTTTCAGCCCAGGGTCACCATGAAGACCATCAGAACAATACAATCTCCATTGCGTTGTGCTGATGGGAGCAGTCAGGGAGCTCACACCCTCTGCGATGCTTCTCGATGTTGATGTCACTATTGACAGTGGCATCAGAGGGGTTAAATGCCCGCGATCAGTGCTAGCACTGATCGTGGGCATTGCTGCAGGGTGTCAGCTCTCATATAGAGAAATTATAGCTCTCATACTGAAATTAAAAGCACTTTTTCAATCAAAAACATCTTAAAAGGTCAAGTTACATGTTAACATACAAACCCTTCTTTGATATCACCTTCACAATTCTTGAATCTATTGAACCTGTGAGTTTTGGATAGTTTCTTGCAAGATGTGAGAATAGCCTCCCAGAGCTGCTGTTTCGATGTGACCTGCTTACCACCCTCATAGATGTTTTTTTTTTTACGATACCTTAAAGGTTCTTAATAGGGTTAAGGTCAGGGGACGATGGTGGCCACACCATGAGTTTCTCTCATTTTATGCCCATAGCAGCCAATGACTCAGAGGTATTCTTTGCAGCATGAGATGGTGCATTGTCATGCATGAAGATGATTTTGCTATGGATGGCATGGTTCTTCTTTTTGGAACATGGAATAAAGTGGTCAGTCATTTTCACACCTTCAGAGATCCTAAAGAGGTCTATCAGCTCTCACCCCATGATTCCGGCCCAAAACCTGACCCAGCCACCTCCTTGCTGACGTCGCAGCCTTGTTGGGTAATGGTGGCCATCCATCATCCATCCACTTCTCCATCCATCTGGACCATCCAGAGTTGAACGGCACTCATCAGTAAACAAGATTTTTCTAAAATCAGTCCTCATGTATATCTGGGCCCACCACAACCAATTCTGCTTTTGAGCACTGTTTACAAACTTACTAAATTATTGGTGTGTTATTAAATGGGTTGTCCACTGCTCGGATAACTCCTTCTCAATCTCTATGTTTCCTCTTTGCAAAATATTGACATCTATACTCACTTTTCTTTAAGGCAGTGTTCCAGCAGTGTCAGGACTGGCTCTCCCGCGGATCATTGTCACGTGTTTCCTGGGGCCAATCAGCACTGGCTTTACTCTCCCCTCCTTTGGATGAATTACATCCCTCCAGAGGAAGTGAGAGAGCAGTCAATGCTAATGACGCACCCCCTGGGCCGTGGGGTACTCGGTGCCGGGCCGGTCGTTGCTAGGGGTGATGTCACAGTGGCGGTGACCCGGTCCGTGACCCAGGACGGTCAGTAAAAAGGGGAATATTTGTAGTTCTTATGTATGCAGTTTGTGACGCCACCTGTGGTATGCGGCTATAGGTAGCCGCCGCTGCAGCACAGGTCCTCTGAAGCTGGTATTTAATGCAGCAGAGTTGGTTTGGCTCTCAACAGGTAGAGCTTAGCTCCAGGGCAGTGCAGAAATGTTGTAGATGTTATAGGTGATGCTGGGCGTTGTAGTGCAGGGGTGATGGCGCAGTTAATAATAAGTCCACAGCTCAATGGCGGTTTCCTCTTATCTTTACTTGCGGTGATTTGGCAGACCGGGACACGGGTGCCGGCTAGAAGTGGGAGTCCAGGCAGCCTGGAAGCAAGTAAGGAATCCACCTCGCCAGGTGGAGTAGTAGGCCTTCCCTTTTGCACTAATCTCTCTGGCCCTGCTGCTCGTAGCTGTCCTGTGGCCCTTGTCCCTGAGTAAAACGTCCTTGTGCTCACCCGTATGGCAGGCAGCTTGGGCCTTGCTGATGCGTCGCTCCCACGTGGTGGTGCTGGGCCCTGCGGTGCTGCTGAGCCTCCGGGCGTCTGGTGGGGCCAGGAGACCTACAGTCTCCTGCCCTCCGGTTTCTGCTGCTGGGCCTTCGGTGCCCCATTCTCGGACTCCTGTGTCCGGTCCTTCCGTGCTCCTCTCCTCAGGGGTGAACTGCCACGCATCTCCACTCTCTAGGTCTTTTCTCTTCAAAGTCCTGACTTCAATTGTTCTCTGCTCTCCTCACACCAACTAACCCCGCCTCCAGATCCCAGTTGCTAAGGGGAGGAGCTCCCCTTGCTGGTCTGGAGCCAGGAAAGTGTTTCATGTCAGTATACCTGACTAGGGGACCCCTGCTTGCTTCCAGGCATGGCATCACCTCCTGTGAGGGAGGCAATGCCACTGTGGCAACCGGACTCCTGGGGTGCCACACTAACATTGCTGGAACGGTGCCGGCACTAGAGGTTAGTGTAGGTATTATTATGTTACAAGAGGGAAACATAGGGATTGAGAAGGGGTCGTCCAAGTATTGGACAACTCCTTTAAATGTACAATAAGTGCTAGTTCTCCACCTTATCCTTATATAAAGGGAATCTATCAGCAGGTTTTTGCTACCTCATCTGAAAGCAGTCTGGTGTGGATAAAGAGAATCTGAATCTAACAATTTATCACTTAAATTACTGGGTGTGGCCGTTCTGACACAATCAAAGTTTTCAGATTTAGCATGAAGCAAAGCTGAGAAAGCTAACCCCACCCACACCAGGTTATATATATAAAATATCCATAGACAGTGAGCTGCTTATCACAAGAGAGGGCGCGTGGGACCAGGGCTCACAAGACCAGCTAGTCACAGCAATGATAAACTCCTGGTGCTAAAACAATCATTGTAAGCTAACAAAACCAGAACTTGATAAGAGAGGCATCGCTGTAATCTGTATTTTAACTCCTCCCTCATGCTGTCTTCAGATTATACAGCGAAAGCCTGCGGACAGATTTCCTTTATCAGATGTGTTGGGGACAGGATATTGCGACATATACTTATAAATAGAAATTAGAGATTTTCCTTCTACACAATGCAGCCTTCCTCATAGAAGGCATAACTCTACTGTCCATAAAATAGCTGCTGATGGAGGATCATGTGACCAGATCTGATCATCAGCCTCACCCAATTGACATATTTCCAATTCACAGTGTTTTTTAATTGGAGGAGGCTGATGGACTGACTGGGTCACATGATCCTCCACCAGTTTTTTCTATGAGGAAGACTGCAATCACAAATGAAGAGATCACTGCTAAACCTTTAACAACAATATACTGGTAAGAACCACTAAATTATGTTAAAAGGTCTTTGTTAATATAGAAATGACATGTCCAACCTCTGCAAGACTGCATTATAAATTAAATGGGCTGGTGATAATACTTTTTTTTGAAAAGTTGAACAGGATTTAATAAAAAAATCTTACAAAATTAGCACCACACCTGTCCGAAGTTTGTGCATGGCATTGCACCTCAGCCTTATTCACATAAATGAAGCTAAGCCTATCTGACATTGTGCACATCTCATAAAGGGAAAATGTCTCCAAGTTTGGCATATTGCGGATCTGATAGACAGATTGCTGGGTGGGGCTGGGGAAAACCCACTGGTCATGGTACACATTGGTACCGATGACAAAGTTAGAGGGTGAAAGGTCCTTAAAAATGATTACAGGGAGCTAGGAGAGAAGCTGAAGGCCAGGACCTCCAAGGTGGTGTTTTTAGAAATACTGCTGGTGCCATGAGCATCATTAGAAAGACAGCGGGAGCTTAGGGAGATAAATAAGTGGCTTACAAATTAGTGTAGGAAGGAAGGGTTTGGGTTCATGGTGAACTGGGCCGACTTCGCTGTCGGCTACAGGCTCTATGGAGGGGATGGGCTGCATCTCAATGGGGAGGGTGCAGCATTGCTTGGGGAAAAAATGATCAGATGGATGGAGGAGCTTTTAAACTAGTATCTGGGGGGAGGGTAGTCGAGTTAATAAGGGGATAGATAGAGTAGACAGAGAGAGTGAGGATCTAGGGGGCTGGGATACACGAGGAAAGTAGGGAGCTGAGTAGGAGCAATAAAAGTGCTAATAGTATTAAATGTCTGCTGGCAAATGCAAGAAGTCTTGCAAAGAAAATGGCTGAACTGGAGACTCTTATGTCGGTCACAGAATACGATGTGGTGGGCATTACGGAAACCTGTCTGGATGAAAGCCATGATTGGGTGATAAACATGAAGTGATATTCTACATTTAGAAAGAACATGAAAGACAAAAAAGGTGGAGGGGTGTGTATTTTCGTAAGATCCAACTTAAAACCTGTGCTCAATGATGACATTGGGGGAAGCTGCGACAATGTTGAGTCAGTCTAGGTAAATATACAAGGGGATGGCAATAATGGAAAGCTTTTAATTGGAGTTTGTTACAAGCCTCATAATATAGATGAACTGGTAGAGGACGAAATGCTGCAACAAATTAAAAATGCAGCAAATAATATTAGGGTCCTTATTATGGGGGATTTTAACAATCCAGATATTCAATAGGACATAGAATCTTCCAGTTGTGCTAAAAGCTGCAAGTTCTTATCCACAGTTCAGGATAATTACGTCTCTCAGCTGGTAGATGAACCAACCAGGGGAGGTAATCTGCTGGATCTGGTTCTGTCAAATAGATACAATTTCAGATCTACAGGTCCGGGAGCATTTGGGGAACAGTGACCATAATATGGTAAGTTTCAATGTAATATTCAATAAAACATTTCAAAAAGAAAATGCAAAAACCTGGAACTTTAGGAAAGCTGATTTCAACAAATTAAGGGAAGTGCTTAATTGTGTAGACTGGGACCATGTCATGGTAACTGGGGATACCAAACGTAAATGAGGCATGTTTAAGGAAATACTACTAGAATGCTGTAGAAAATTTATACCCTCTGGCAATAAAATTTCCAAGAATAAAAAGAAACCATTATGGATAAATAAGACAGTACAAAGTTTAATAAGACAAAAACAAAGAGCATTCAAAATCTTGAAGGCCAAGAATACAGAAAGAGCATTGCAGCAGTATAAAGACCTAAATGAGAAATGTAAAAAAAAAATCAAGCTAGCAAAGTTATCTACAGAGCAACAAATCGCCAGCGATATTAAAATAAATCCCCAAATTTTTTATAAATACATCAATGCCAAAAGGAAAAAAGCAGATGGTATCGGCCCCTTAAAAGACGATAATAACAAGATAATTGTAGAGGACAAAGAAAAGGCTGAGATAATAAACAGGTACTTTTCATCCATGTTCACCAACAAACCATCTGTTCCAGGGATATTTTAACAGGGCAAAAAACAAAGTTCACCACCTGATATAACTAGTTTAACACAAATAGAAGTACGCCTGCGTCTGAGCAAATTAAACTTTGACAAATCCCCTGGCCCAGGTGGCATTAATCCACAGATACTGAGGGAATTGAGCTCAGTAATTGACAAACTGCTGTATCTCATATTCCTAGACTCTCTTGTAACAGGGGTAGTGCCATAGGATTAGAGGATAGCTGATGTGTTACCGATATTTAAGAAAGGTAAGAAGGTGGATCCAGGTAACTATCGTCCAGTAAGTCTGATATCAGTAGTGTGTAAAGTTTTTGAGGGCATCATAAGAGATGACCTGCAGAGTTATATCACAGAGAATAATATAATAAATGATAACCAGCACGGATTCATGAAAAATAGGTCGCGTCTAACCAACATGTTGGGGTTCTATGAGGAGGTAAGTGCAAATCTGGATGTTGGTAATGCAGCTGATCTGATTTATCTGGACTTTGCAAAGGCATTTGATACTGTACCACATAACAGCCTTAGGCTATGTGCACACGATGCAGAAATGCTCAGGATTTTTTCCTGAGCGTTTCTGCATCTCCCTGGCAGAAAAAAAAGCATGCGGATTGTACATGCGTTTTCCTGCCAGGGACATGCGGAAATGGAGCGGTTACCCACTGACATTTCCACATGCGAATTGACAAGCGCTTTCCAAGTAATTAGCATCACTTGAAAAGTGCTTGAGACAACTAGGTCACACTATATAAATCCATGCAAACAGCATGGATTTATATAGTGTGACCCGAGAGAGTGTTAAAAATAAAAAAATAAATGTATACTTACCCTCCGATGGCCCGTGGTGTCCAGCTCACTCCGTTCTCCCTTGCCCGCAACAGTGAATTGAAAGACCTGGCGACGTCAGCGTCACGTGACCCGTCACATGACTCTGACGTCAGTGCAGGTCCTTCAACTCACTCCAAAGTGCCGGGAACCAAGCAGGAGCGGTGCGCGGGCCGACAGAAGGTAAGTATACATTTATTTTTTATTTTATTCTTTTTTTACAGATTTTTTAATGGTACCCGGGTCCGGAGGAGAGTCTCCTCTCCTCTACACCCAGGTACCATCCGCACATTAGAACGCTTGGATTACGCATCTACATACACAGTGATGCGTAATCCATGCGTCTAATGCAAGTCAATTGCAGCGAAGACGCAGCACTTCCGCAAAATAATTGGTAGTGCTGCGTTTTTTTCCGCAATGATAATCCGCAGCGGAAATTTCCGCAGCATGTGCACAGCACATGCGAATTATCATTGGGGAACATTGCTGCCCTCCTACCATGCGTTTTTAATGTGTTTTTAATGCGTTTCCGCAGCTGCAAAAACGCTGCGGAAACGCATTAAAAACGCATCGTGTGCACACAGCCTTATACTGAAGCTACAGAAGCAAGGACTTGGTGGAACTGTATGCAGATGGGTAAGGAATTGGCTAAATGATAGGAAACAAAGAGTCGTCATAAATGGTACATTCTCTAAATGGGATATAGTCAGCAGTGGGGTGCTGCAGGGATGCACTGATTCTTTTTATCCTCTTTATTAATGACCTTGTGAATGGGATTGAGATTAAAGTGTCAGTCTTTGCTGATGACACCAAACTATGTAGGATATTAAAATCTGATCCTGACATTACGATATTGCAGAACAATCTGGATAAGATGACTGAATGGGCAAACACTTGGCAGATGAGGTTTAATGTAGATAAATGTAGAGTAATGCACCTAGGACGGAGTAATCCTATTGCTGCATATACATTAAATGGGAGTATACTCGGGACTACAGAACAGGTGACGGACTTGGGCATTCTGCTTACAAGTAAGCGGAGCAGCAGTACTCAATGTCAAGCAGCAGCCGCAAAAGCAAACAAGATTTTAGGATGTATAAAAAGAGAAATAAAATCCCGCAATCCCAACGTACTGTTGCCCCTTTATAAATCACTGGTGAGGCCACATCTGGAATATAGGATCCAGTTTTGAGCTCCACATTTTAAAAAGGATATTCAGAAGTTAGAGTCAGTTCAAAGGAAGGCAACTAGATTATTGCAAAGGATGGAGGACTCTCATATGATGAGAGGTTGAAAAAGTTGATGTCGTTTGGCTTAGAAAAACGAGACCTCAGAAGGGATCTCATTTGCATGTATAAATATATGTGTGGTCAGTACAATGGACTGGCACATGACTTATTCCTTCCAAAGACCATACTAAGGACCAGGGGGCACTCATTACTGGTGGAAGAAAGGCGATTCCAGCACCTAAACAGTCAGAGCAGTCAGACTGACACTATAACAGCTTTTATACAAGGGCTGGACGATTTCTTTAATACTAATAACATTGTGGGTTACAGTTAAATTAGACAAAATGTTACACCTATAGTAGTACATTTAGTGCGGCAATAGTAATTACATAACTAGTAATATAATTAGGTTTGATCCAGGGTTCTAGGAATGATCCCCTTTTCTTGGGGTCAAAAAGGAATTTTTCCCCTGTGACCCAAATTGGCTGAATGTGTCCTGGGGTTTTTGTCTTCTTCTGTATCAACAGATTTAGGCATAGGGATTTTAGTAATATCATTATTAGAATCACAAGAGTAATACAAAATATAAAATGAATTAAAAAACTTAAGTTATAAACGGGTACATTTTTAATTGCAATAGCGCAGAGAGAGCACCATGTTATAGGAGCAGAGACCCTGAGTCCAGTGATGTGTTACTTGCTGGGCTGGGCTTTGCTGTTTCAATCAGTGTTTTATCAGCAGGAGATTATCACTACAGGACAACTGGCATAATGCGTCCTAGCAGGGTCAGACTGGGGTGTCTGGGGCCCACAGGGGGAATTGACTCTAGGGGCCCACCTACAGCTATATGCAAATATCTGTTATCCGCTATCCATGTTATAGTGGAGCATTGACTGGCGGCTCCTGCAGATCTATTGGGCGACACTAACTGGGATGTACAATTACTGTAGTTTGCACAAGGAGCTCTTTGGTTAAAACAAGTTACCACCGATCCATGGGCTCCACAGGATCGGTGATCACTTATTGATCGTTTGGGTCCGAACATTGGAAAACACACCTATCGGAAGAATAGGGAAGTTTTATCCCTGACAGAACACTTATCCCCATTTTAAAATGCAGCGACAGGTGGGACGTCTGACCACAGCTCCATTCATTCTCTTGGGAGCTTCCAAAAAAGAGCAGCGCTCACAGCCACTGAGGGAATGAATGGATCAGTGGTCGCATCTCACATGTCGCTCCAGTCTAAAGGGGAGAAAAGCTCCACATTCTACCTATTGTGTGCCAGCAGTCAGACCCCCACCAATCAATATTATCACTGATCCTGTGGAGAGGTGATTACTTGTTTTCACCAGGGAACCCCTGTAAGTGCATCTCTGCAGCTCTGGTCCAAGTATTTAATCTCTAAGGCCACGGCCCCACTATCACTATCAGTCAGTATTTTTTCTCAGGAGTGGGAGCCAAAATCAGGTGAGGAACAATCAGAGAAAGGGTATAATATAAACAAATTGATACAGCAAACAAGTACATATGAAATATAACTTTTATTAATTAAAATTAAAAACGTGTAGTACTAGATGCCCATATGGTGTATAATACACACCGTGATTAAAAAGGTGCTACAACCTTAAACCAGAAAAATGTCAGATAGTATATATCTATCACAAACAAGGCTCAACAAAATTAAAGCCCTATCAGGTCAAGCATAGCTAAGAATCCAGAAGGTACTAAGCTATAAAGTCCAAAAAAGCCTTACGTAGAGGCAATATTGAACTAGAGTACACATCAACAGTAATAAATATAACAATAAATTCGGTGATCATACCTGAATACGCATGTACCCATCCATGTTCCGTGGATCAACTGATCACCTGTAATATAGGGGGGACATATATGAAAAGACCCCGGGAGAGATGTTTCCATTTTCATATGAGGATATAATGCCTGGATGGTAATAGAAGGTTCCTCATAGATTTATTTATATACACATACCTACTGTTTGGACAATGGCTTGTTATGTTTATGGGTACATGCGTATTCCGGTATGATCACCGAATTTATTGTTATATTTATTACTGTTGATGTGTACTCTGGTACAATATTGCCTCTACGTAAGGCTTTTTTGGACTTTATAGCTTAGTACCTTCTGGATTCTTACCTATGCTTGACCTGATAGTGCTTTAATTTTGTTGAGCCTTGTTTGTGATAGATATATACTATCTGACATTTTTCAGGTTTAAGGTTGTAGCACCTTTTTAATCATGGTGTGTATTATACACCATATGGGCATCTAGCACTACACGTTTTTAATTTTAATTAATAAAAGTTATATTTTATATGTACTTGTTTGCTGTATCAATTTGAGATTTTTATAACAAGTCTCTGGCCTTGGCTGGTTTATATAATATAAACAAGTGCATCAATTCTGCATTTATCACTGACTCCTTGTTTTGGCAGCCACTCCTGAGAAAAAATACTGACAGAATACTGACCAAATACTGATGGCAGGGCTGTGGCCTAATGGAAAAAAATCTTTTCCTAGTTAATATCAGCGAGAACAAACTGACCGCCATACACAACACAGTCCACTATATCAACACCAATAATGCCACATACAAAAGGGACAAATATCGCCACACCTTGACTAGATCACATATTACTATCACATAGTGACCGAATAATACCACATGCAAGGAACAAATACGGTCACACCATGACCAGATCACATATTACCACCATATAGTGACCTACTACTACACTACTAATACTATAATACTGATCATGAATACAAACCACAATACTAACAACACTGTTATTACCACCAGCGACATTATACACAGGAGCTCTGTATATAGTGTCAGTGTACAAGTAACACAGTGATAACCAGTGACATTATAAACAGGAGCTCTGAATATAGTGTACAGGTAATACAGTGATCACCAGTGGCATTATACACAGGAGCTCTGTATATAGTGTATAGGTAATACAGTGATCACCAGTGACATATACAGGACCTCTCTATATACTATATATACACGTGGTCAAAATTGTTGGTACCCCTCATTTAATGAAAGAAAAACCCACAATAGTCACAGAAATAACTTGAATCTGACAAAAGTAATAATAAATTGAAAATCTTTGAAAATGAACAAATGAAAGTCAGACATTGCTTTTCAACCCTGCTTCCACATAATTTAAAAAAAAATTAAACTCATGAAATAGGCCTGAACAGAAATGATGGTACCCCTGAAAATAATGTGACAAAAGGGAAATGTTAAATCAAGTTGTGTCCACTAATTAGCATCAGAGGTGTCTATAATCATGTAATCAGTCAGTGGGCATGTATATAGGGCTACAGATACTCACTGTGCTGTTTGGTGACATGGTGTGTACCACACTCAAGATGGACCAGAGGAAGCAAAGGAAAGAGTTGTCTCAGGTGATTAGAAAGAAAATTATAGACAAGCATGTTAAAGGTAAAGGTTATCAGATCATCTGCAAGCAGCTTGATGTTCCTGTGATACAGGTGCACATATTATTCAGAAATTTAAGATCCATGGGACTGTAGCCAACCTCCCTGGATGTGGCCGCAGGAGGAAAATTGATGACAAATCAAAGAGACGGATAATACGAATGGTAACAAAGGAGCCCAGGATAACTTCTAAAGAGATTAAAGGTAAACTTCAAGCTCAAGGAACATCAGTGTCAGATCGCACCATCAGTCATTGTTTGATCCAAAGTGGACTTCATGGCAGACGACCAAGGAGAACATTATTGTTGAAAAAAAATCATAAAAAGCCAGACTGGAATTTGCCAGCTACATGTTGACAAGCCACAAAGCTTCTGGGAGAATGTTCTATGGACAGAAGAGACAAAAATGGAAGTTTTTGGCAAGGCACATCAGCTCTATATTCACAGACGGAAAAATGAAGCATTTCAAGAAAAGAACACTGTCCCTACTGTGAAATGTGGGGCAGGCTCTGTTATGTTCTAGGGCTGCTCTGCTGCATCTGGCACAGGGTGTCTTGAATCTGTGCAGGGTACAATGAATCTCAAGACGATCAAGGGATTCTAGAGAGAAATGTGCTGCCCAGTGTCAGAAAGCTTGGTCTCAGTCGCAGGTCATGGGTCTTGCAACAGGATAACGACCCAAAACACACAGCTAAAAACACCCAAGAATACCTATTCTGAAGTGGCCTTCTATGAGCCCTGACCTAAATCCTATTGAGCATCTTTGGAAAGAGCTGAAACCTGCCGTCTGGAAAAGGCAATCTTCAAACATGAGACTACTGGAGCAGTTTTCTCATGAGGAGTGGACCAAAATACCTGTCGAGAGGTGCAGAAATCTCATTGACAGTTACAGGAATCGTTTGATTGCAGTGATTGCCTCAAAAGGTTGTTCAACAAAATATTAAATTAAGAAGACCATCATTTCTCTTCAGGCCTATTTTATGAGTTTATTTTTTTTTTAATTCTGTGGAAGCAATGTCTGACTTTCATTTATTCATTTTCATAGATTTATAATTTATTATTACCACCATTATCACCAGTGGCGTCTCTAGGTGAAGTCCTTCTTCTTCGCTTTTCTTCTTCATCAGGCACAGACAGCAATCACTTCTTCCAGCCAGGAATCATCTTTGCAAAAAATAACACACCATTATCAATAACTGATCTCTTCTAGAGCATATTCCCACTTTTCCCCCCTGACTTCTACACTACACAAGTTGAAGAAAAAAAGCAATATAGTGCCGCCCTGCACAGTAACAGGACCCCTCTTTTGTCCCATCCCATGGAAAACAATTTCCTAAAAAGTAAATTATATTACAGAAGTAATAATGTCCCTAATTGGACTCTAAAGTAATAATGTTCCCCACTGGCCACCATAAACTAATAAAGTACAGTATGTTCCTCAATCTGGCCCCAAAACAGTAATTAAGTCCCCTGTCCAGCCTGGCACCTCCATATATTTATCCTTGCCCACGTGTATCAAGCCTTCCCCTTCCCATATATCCATCCTAGCCCCCCATGTGTCCAGCCTGCCCCGCTATATATCCATCCTGCCCCCCTGCATATATCCAGCCTGACACCCCCCATATATCCCTTCTGGCCCCCATATGTCCAGTGTGAGACCACTCCATATATTTATCCTAGCCCACGTGTATCGAACCTGCCCCCTCCCATACCATCCTAGCCCCCCATGTGGCCAGCCTGCCCCCCCACATATCCATTCTGGCCTCCATGTTTCCCGCCTGCCCCCCCATATATCCATCCTGGCTTCCATGTGTCCAGCCTACCCCCCTACATATCCATCCTGGCCTCCATGTGTCCATCCTGCCCCCCCATATATTCATTCTGGACTCCATGTGTCCAGCTTCCCCCCCCACATATTCATCCTGGCCTCCATGTGTCCAGCCTGCTCCCTCCCATATATCCATCCTAGCGCCCCATATGTCCTCCCTGGCCCCCCATATGTCCACCCTGACCTCCATGTGTCCAGCCTGCCCCCCTACATATCCATCCTGGCCTCCATGTGTCCAGCCTGCCACCCTACATATCCATCCTGGCCTCCATGTGTCCAGCCTGCCCCCTCATATATCTGTCCTGGCCTCCATGTGTCCAGCCTGCCCCCTCCCATATATCCGTCCTAGCACCCCATATGTCCAGCCTGCCCCTCTATATATATCCATCCTAACCTTCATGTGTCCAGCCTGCACCACCATATATCTATCCTGGCCTCCATGTGTCCAGCCTGCCCCCCTACATATCCATCCTGGCCTCCATGTGTCCAGCCTGCCCCCTCATATGTCCATCCTGCCGTTCGCCCCTGCATATATCCCTCCTGACACCCCCCCATATATCCCTTCTGGCCCCCATATGTCCAGCATGGCCTCTCCATATATTTATCCTAGCCCACATATATCGAGCCTTCCCTCCCACATATCCATCCTAGCCTCCCATGTGTCCAGCCTGCCCCCCCAAATATCCATCCTGGCCTCCATGTGTCCAGCCTGCCCCCCATATATTCATCCTGACCTTCATGTGTTCAGCCTGCCCCCCCCACATATCCATCCTGTCCTCCATGTTTCCAGCCTGCCCCCCTATATATCTGTCCTAGTCCCCCTTTGTGTCCAGGCTGCCCCCCCATATATCCACTCTGGCCTCCATGTGTCCAACCTGCCCCCCCACATATCCATCCTGGCCTCCATGTGGCCATCCTGCCCCCCCACATATCCATCCTGGCCTCCATGTGGCCAGCCTGCCCCCCCATATATTCATCCTGGCCTCCATGTGTCCAGCCTACCCCCCCTCCACATATCAATCCTGCCCTCCATGTTTCCAGCATGCCCCCCATATATCTGTCCTAACCCCCCATGTGTCCAGACTGCCCCCCCATATATCCACTCTGGCCTCCATGTGTCCATCCAGCCCCCCCACATATCCATCCTGGCCTCCATGTGTCCAGCCTACCCCCCTACCTATCCATCCTGGCCTCCATGTGTCCATCCTGTCCCCCCCATATATTCATTCTGGACTCCATGTGTCCAGCTTGCCCCCCCACATATTCATCCTGGCCTCCATGTGTCCAGCCTGCTCCCTCCCATATATCCATCCTAGCGCCACATATGTCCTCCCTGCCCCCCCCATATGTCCACCCTGAACTCCATGTGTCCAGCCTGCCCCCCTACATATCCATCCTGGCCTCCATGTGGCCAGCCTGTCCCCCTACATATCCATCCTGGCCTCCATGTGTCCAGCCTGCCCCCTCATATATCTGTCCTGGCCTCCATGTGTCCATCCTGTTCCCTCCCATATATCCGTCCTAGCACCCCATATGTCCAGCCTGCCCCCCTATATATATCCATCCTAACCTTCATGTGTCCAGCCTGCACCACCATATATCTATCCTGGCCTCCATGTGTCCAGCCTGCCCCCCTACATATCCATCCTGGCCTCCATGTGTCCAGCGTGCCCCCTCATATGTCCATCCTGCCGTTCGCCCCTGCATATATCCCTCCTGACACCCCCCCATATATCCCTTCTGGCCCCCATATGTCCAGCATGGCCTCTCCATATATTTATCCTAGCCCACATATATTGAGCCTTCCCCCCCACATATCCATCCTAGCCTCCCATGTGTCCAGCCTGCCCCCCAAATATCCATCCTGGCCTCCATGTGTCCAGCCTGCCCCCCATATATTCATCCTGACCTCCATGTGTCCAGCCTGCCCCCCCACATATCCATCCTGTCCTCCATGTTTCCAGCCTGCCCCCTATATATCTGTCCTAGTCCCCCTTTGTGTCCAGGCTGCCCCCCCATATATCCACTCTGGCCTCCATGTGTCCAACCTGCCCCCCCACATATCCATCCAGGCCTCCATGTGGCCACCCTGCCCCCCCCACATATCCATCCAGGCATCCATGTGGCCATCCTGCCCCCCCATATATTCATCCTGGCCTCCATGTGTCCAGCCTGCCCCCCCCACATATCAATCCTGCCCTCCATGTTTCCAGCCTGCCCCCCCATATATCTGTCCTAACCCCCCATGTGTCCAGACTGCCCCCCCATATATCCACTCTGGCCTCCATGTGTCCATCCAGCCCCCCCACATATCCATCCTGCCCTCCATGTGGCCAGCCTGCCCCCCATATATCCACCCTGGCCTCCATGTGTTCAGCCTGCCCCCCGCATATATCCATCCTGGCCTCCATGTGGCCAGCCTGCCCCCCCCATATATCCATCCTGGCCTCCATGTGTCCAGCCTGCCCCCCCATATATCCGTCCTGGCTTCCATGTGTCCAGCCTGCCCCCATATATGCATCCTGGCCTCAATGTGTTAAGCCTGCCCCTCCCCCTATGTGTCCAGCCAGACTCACCCCTAGTGTGTCCAGCCAGGGCCCCCCATCGTGTGTTCAGCCAGGGTTTTCCCTCATGTGTCCAGCCAGGGTTCCCCCTCATGTGTCCAGCCAGGCTCTCCCCTCGTGTGTCCAGCCAGGGTTCCGCCTTGTGTGTCCAGCCAGGGCTCCCCCTTGTGTGTCCAGCAAGGCTCCCCCTTGTGTGTCCAGCCAGGGTTCCCCCTTGTGTGTCCAGTTCCCCCACGTGTGTCTTGCCAGGGTTCCCCCTCTTGTATCCAGCCAGGGTTCCTCCTTGTGTGTCCAGCCAGTATTCATCCTTTTGTGTCCAGCTGGGCCCCCCCTTGTGTGTCCAGATAGGGTTCCCCCTTGTGTGTCCAGCTAGGCTCCCCCTTGTGTGTCCAGCTAGGGCCCCCCCTTTTGTGTCCAGCCAGTGCCCCTCCTTGTGTGTCCAGCCAGGGTTCCCCCTTGTGTGTCCAGCCAGGGCTCTCCCTTGTGTGTCCAGCCAGGGTTCTCCCTCGTGTGTCCAGCCAGGGTTCTCCCTCGTGTGTCCAGCCAGGGTTCTCCCTCATGTGTCCAGCCAGGGTTCCCCCTTGTGTGTCCTGCCAGGGTTCCCCCTTGTGTGTCCTGCTGGGGTTCCCCCTTGTGTGCCCAGCCAGGGTTCCCCCTCATGTGTCCAGCCAGGGTTCCCCCTTGTGTGTCCAGCCAGGGCTCCCCCTTGCGTGTCCAGCCAGGGTTCCCCCTTGTGTGTGCAGCTGAGCCCCCCCCTTGTGTGTCCAGCCAGGGTTCCCCCTTGTGTGTCCAGATAGGCTCCCCCATTGTGTGTCCAGCCAGGCTCTCCCCTCGTGTGTCCAGCCAGGTTTTCTCCTTGTGTGTCCAGCCAGGGCCCCCCTTGTGTATCCAGCCAGGGTTCTCCCTCGTGTGTCCAGCCAGGGTTCCCCCTCATGTGTCCAGCCTGGGTTCCCCCTCGTGTGTCCAGCCAGGGTTCCCCCTTGTGGGTCCAGCTAGGCTCCCCCCTTGTGTGTTCAGCCAGGGCCCCCCCTCATGTGTCCAGCCAGGGTTCCCCCTTGTGTGTCCAGCCAGGGCCCCCCTTGTGTATCTAGCCAGGGTTCCCCCTTGTGTGTCCAGCAAGGGCCCCCCCTTGTGTGTCCAGCCAGGGCCCCCCTTGTGTGTCTAATGAGGGTTCCCCCTTGTGTGTCCAGCCAGGGCCCCCCTTGTGTATCTAGCCAGGGTTCCCCCTTGTGTGTCCAGCAAGGGCCCCCCCTTGTGTGTCCAGCCAGGGCCCCCCTTGTGTGTCTAATGAGGGTTCCCCCTTGTGTGTCCAGCCAGGGCCCCCCCTTGTGTGTCCAGCCAGGGCCCCCCTTGTGTGTCCGCTCCCGTGTGGTGTCCTCCTTCTCCAGCTGCTGAGTTGCGCGCCTCCTTCACAGCAGGCGCGTGACGATGACGTCATACGCCGGCCGGCGAAGGGAGACGAGCAGCTTCAGCTGCTTCACTGGGATGTGCACCGCGGCGGTTCAGGTAATGAACGCCGCATGCACGTGTCCCTGCATACACTGTGCCTGCGCTTTTAAAGGGCCGGTGCCCCTTAAAATCTCTTTTCTTTTTTTTTTTCCGTTCTCTTCTCCCCCTCTCCTCTGCAGCAGGGGGCGGGGCCCACCGGGAAAATTCCCTGTACCCCGCCAGCCCAGTCCGACCCTGCGTCCTAGTCAAGCCACGCCCCAACCACTGATTAGCAGCTTTCTGTCAATATACATTGTACACAGAAATCTGCTAACCAGAGGTGTGGGCGAGGTTATACACAGCTCAGCATTCAGAGCTCTGCTGGACCTGCAGCAGAGAAAACTGTGATTTTATCACAACTGCTGCACCCAGTAATCTAAGTCAGTGGTCAGCAAACTTTTTTGCACCAGGGACCGGCTTTAAGCAAGACCAGTTTTCAATGGGCCGGTGGGGGTGGGGGCGGGGCTTTGGTCATATGTGGGTGGGGTTATGGAGGGGTGGAGCTTAGTGCATACTTATCATATAATTATGACATTTATAATGAGAATGTGATTCAACTTACCATAGGTTCAGAATGAGTGGGAGCACCAGGCTTGTTTCCCTGGATCAGTGGGAGCACTGGGCTTGTTTTCCTGCAACAAGACGGTCCCATCTAGGTCCCATCTGATGATGATGACCACTACTGCTGCTACTGGACACAGCCACTGCTGCTATGAATTTTCACTGTTATTTGCTTTTTTCACTTTAAGCAGAAAATCTGCTGCTGGGCCGCACGACACCAGAACACAGCTACAGGAGTCATAAGGGTGGGACACCTGACGTCATATCTAGCTGCCCATTAGCATCCAGAGCCCCTCCCCCTCCAACTCGCAGCTAGCAGGAAGGGAAGGAGCGCTGGACACACATGACCTGCTTGTCCCTGCTCCTGCCTGAGCACATTCTGAGAGTAGGGCCGCATGGCTAATTATCTATTCACTGCCAGTCCCTCCTCCTCTTTTCTTATAGGCTACTGATCACATGCTGGCTTTCTCCCTGCTGATCCTCTACAACTGTCAGCGGCGCCGCGGACCGGCTGAAAAACCCCAACGGCCCGGTCCTGGTCCGCGGACCGGCGGTTGGGGACCTCTGATCTAAGTGATACATCGCTGTAATTAGTGTCTCTACTTCATGCTGCCCTCAGATTACATAGCAGAAACCCATTGACAGATTCCCTGTAAGAGATATGACATAACTACTGGACAAAGCCATGACACAGCAAGCCTTTGATTTAGGATGACCTCTGAGTAAATTGTTACAAGAACTGCCTTGTTCATGGGCCTGGATGTAGATACATACTTAGTCAATGTTCTAAGATATCTTTTTAAATACAGCTAACACCCTTTAGGAACAATAATCTGAAATCTGATAGAAAAATCTAATGAATCAAATATTATGTGGATCAGTGGTGAAATATAAAAATATTCCAAAAATAGTGAACTTTTGCTGATATGCGAAGTAGAGCGCGCATACATTATAGCCACTTGTTTATTAATTCTATGCATAATTTTGATCCAGATCAATATGGCAAATGAGGCCTCATGAAATAATCACAGTAAAGTGCAGAAGTCGCTGCTGATTGTTTGGGATGCAAAGTCGGTGTCTGTTTTTCCGGGGAAGTCGTCAAGCAGGTGTCAGCTGAATCTCAGGCGTTGTCAATCAGACGGAAAAGGAAACACAAGGGCACGTCTGTCTCCAGTTAATCAAGCACATTTATTAAAAGTTTCACTGCTGTAAACGGCAGCATTGCCAGGACTTGCTGAAGTATGCCTTACTTAGAAATAATCAGACACTTTTATTTCAACCTTTCCTGCCATATAAAAAAAGACAGGATTTGCCTGGAGTGTTGCTGAGATGGGGCTTTTAATAGAACTGAGACAACAAATAAAACTTAAAAAAAACTGAACTGAAACATTGGGGCACATTTACTAACGCCGATCTCAATCCCAGTGCGCTGGAATAAAATGCGCTAAATATGTGCAGAGGTTTACAAGTTCCATTGGTCTCATCTTAGGATGCCCATGCGCCAGAAACTTCCATAAATTTCCAGTATAATCGACGCCACTTTCTGGTGAAATATTAGTGAATGTATCCAATAAGCCCCACTTGCTTTGTAGAAAAGAGGTGAAGCCGACATAAAAGGGGCAAAGGATGGGACATTTTTACTGAAGTATGGCTTGAGCACAAATAAGGTGCATTAAACGCCAGAAAACTGACACTGGTACTTTCATTAATATCCCCTCACTGGGTACAGTACTATGAAATAGTTTTAGGCAAGTGTGAAAAAATTCTGCAGTGTAAGAATATTTTAAAAAATGTAATTATTTATAGTTTATTTGTATCAATTAACAAAATGCAAAGTGATTGAACAAAAGAAAATTACAAATTTGGTGTGACCACCTTTTGCCTTCAAAACAGTATCAAAGCATCAATTCTTTTAGCTACACTTACTCACAGTATTTGTAGGAACTCAACAGGGAGGTAATTCCAAACATTTTGGAGAACTAACCACAGATCTTCTGTGGATGTAAATATGGGCACATCCTTTTGTCTCTTCATGTAATGGCTCTCAGGCCGGCTTGATTTTGAGATCAGGGTTCTGTGAGGGCCATATCATCACTTGTAGGCGAAGTGGTCCTTCAAGGAAACTTTATGTAGCAGATGAAAAACTCATCATGCTTACTTTGCTGTGAAGTTGGAAGATGTCATCACTGCCATGAACTCAGAATTAGAAGTAACCAGTGGGACCCAGCTACACGCATCTACCAGACTTGGTTTTCATGGAAGAATTGTTGCCATAAAATATATCTTCGACAAGAAAATACAACTAAGTGACTCAACTATGTAAAAAACATAGGTGCAGAATAATAGCAAAAGATGCTCTGGACTGATGATTAAAAAATTATATTTATATTAATATTTGGCTGTACAGAAAGAAGTTTGTTCACTATAGGGTTGGAGCGCAGCATAATAATGAGTGTTTGCAGGCAAAAGTAAAGCATGGTGGAGGTTCCTTGCAAGTTTGAGGCTGCATTTTAGCAAATGAAGTTTAGAATTTCGTCAGGATTAATGGTGTCCTAAATGTTGAGAAATACAGGCAGATAATCATCCATCATGCAATACTATTGTTAGAACTCTCCTGTTAGGTTTTTTTTAGTTTGCTGGTCACATGACCATTTTTGCCTATTTAATCCGGCTCCGCCCTCCTGGTCTTGCTGGACTTCATTGTATTTACTACTCTTGAGCTAGCTTGGTGCTCTGTTGCCGTTCTCTGTTAGTTTTGCTAGGTCTTCTGAACGCTATGCTTTTTGTTGTGTGTTTGTCTTTGACTGCTACTATTTCTGCTAGGAGGTGTCCAACTTATCCCAGTCCCTAGTTCTTGTAGGGATCCCTCCCTCACATCTATAGGTCTTCGTTCAGACTAGCCGAGGACTTTAGCGGGTCTGATCGCAGGATCAGGTTCCCCGTTACATCGTAGGGATCTAGTTTAGTTCTATTGTAGGGACAGTTCTCCAGTCTTTCCTTAGTCCCTGTAGCAGATCATAACAGTAAGTCCAGCCCTAAAAGAAAAAAAAAAAATTTTCTCTAAGGAAAGACCTCCAGTTTTCCATCATGGTCTCGGTTCAAGATTTGGCTCAACGCTTGCAGGGACTCTCTCTGGAGGTGGCCAAGCTCCAACAACACGTGAGTAGCTGTTCTGGAGCCCATTTTGTGGAACCAAAGGTACGTCTGCCTGATTTATTTTTTGGCGAACAACAAGATTTTTTTTCTTTTAAAAATGCTTGTTTATTGTATTTTCGTTTGAGACCCGGATCCTTTGGTGATGAATCACAGCGCATAGGGTTCATAATGTCACTTTTGCGCAAAGATCCTCAGGGATGGGCCTTCTCTCTCCAACCTAGTGATCCATGCTTTAGATCAGTGGATAGTTTTTTTTCTGCTTTGGGTTTGTTGTATGATGATCCTGATCGTGTCTCATCTGCTGAGTCTGAATTGAGACGTTTGAGGCAGGGATCAGGTAATGTGGAAAAATATTGTTCTCACTTCCGTCGGTGGTCTGCCCAGGTGGGGTGGAACGATTCAGCTTTGAAAAGCTTGTTTCTTGCAGGGCTAGGTGAAAGGGTTAAGGATTTACTGATTGCTTATCCCACACCTGGAAACTTGCAGGAGGCTATGCAATTAGCTATACGGGTGGACAGGAGACTGCGTGCAAGGGTTAATGAGAGCAAATCCTCTGCTATGTCAGCTCCGAGTCTTGAGAGGGTCTGTGCTGACAATGGAGAGCCGATGGAGATTGGGGCGATGCCACCCCGCTCTCAGGAAAAAGATCGCAGGCTTTCTGAAGGCTTGTGCTTCTATTGCGGAAATTCTGGTCATTTTATTAAGAACTGTGTGCTTCGTTTGAAGAAAGAAAAAAAAATGGTCAGTTATGCCCGTATTGCCTGTTTAAATTCTAAGGGAGTATTCCTATCTGCCACTACTGCTGCTCAGGATGAATTAATTGAATTTCGGGTATTTGTGGATTGTGGTTCTACTCTGAATGTGATTGATGGGGGATTCTTGGAAAAACTTAGATTAGAACCTAAAACTTTGTCATCACCTATTGCTGTGGTTTCTGTTGATGGCTCTCCCTTGAAGAGTGTTACTCATAAGGTCTGTGAATTTCCCCTCACTATTAATGGTATTCACCAAGAAAATTTGGATTTGGTGGTATTGGATAATTTGCCTTCTCCAGTAATATTGGGGTTACCCTGGTTAAAATTGCACAATCCTGTACTGGATTGGTCTACCAATGAAATTAAGTCCTGGAGCCCTAAGTGTTATGACAAGTGTTGTAACGGACGTATTGCTGCTGTGGATAAAGGGGAATTGCCTGTACCTATTCAGGATTTTTGGAGAGTTTTTCTGAGGAGGAGTCACAAATTTTGCCTCCCCATAGAGACTATGATTGTACCATTGAATTTGTCCCTGGAGCGACTCTTCCTAAAAGTCGTTTATTTAATCTTACTATTCCTGAGAGAAAGGCTTTGGAGGAATACATACAGACAAGCTGGGCCGCCGGTCACATTAGGCCTTCCAAGTCTCCTGTGGCTGTTGGATTTTTTTTTGTAAAAAAAAAAGATGGCGGTTTACGTCCTTGTCTGGACTTTCGTGAGATTAATAAAATTACTGTACGCAATCCTTACCCACTGCCATTGATTCCTGATTTATTTAACCAGTTAGTGGGGGCCAAGTGGTTCTCTAAAATTGATCTCCGGGGGGCATACAATTTGTTGCGCATGAAGGAGGGTGATGAATGGAAGACTGCTTTTAACACTCCTGTGGGTCATTTTGAGAATCTGGTTATGCCTTTTGGTCTTACCAATGCTCCAGCATTTTTTCAGAATCTTATTAATGACATCCTTAGACCTTTAATCGGCAAAAATGTGGTTGTGTATTTGGATGACATTCTGATTTATTCGCCTGATCTGGAGTCTCATTGGCGGAGCGTACGTGAGGTATTACAGTTATTAATGGACAATTCGCTTTTTTGCTAAGCTGGAGAAATGTGAGTTCGCTGTACAGAGAATTAGTTTTTTGGGCTACATTATCTCCAGTGAAGGTTTTGAGATGGACCCGGTTAAAGTTCAAGCTGTGCAGGAATGGCCTAGGCCTATTGGTTTGAAATCGATACAGAGGTTTTTGGGTTTCGCCAATTATTACAGAAAATTCATAAAAAATGTTTCTATTATTGTCAAACCGCTGACCGATCTCACCAGGAAAGGTGCTAATGCGGTTCAGTGGACTTCTGAGGCCACTGAAGCTTTTGTGTTTCTAAAGGAGAGGTTCACCTCTGCTCCCATCCTTATGCAGCCTGATGTGACTAAGCCGTTTTTGGTTGAGGTTGATGCTTCTTCGGTGGGGGTCGGTGCGGTGTTGTCTCAGGAAAACAGGGATGGAGTACATCCCTGTGCCTTTTTTTCAAAAAAATTTTCTGAGACTGAACTTAATTACGATATTGGTAATCGGGAATTGCTGGCGATTAAACTCGCATTTGAACACTGGCGTCACCTCTTGGAAGGTGCTGAATTTCCCATTCAGGTTTTCACTGATCATAAAAATCTGATCTATCTTGATGCTGCCAAGCGCTTGAATGCCCGTCAGGCTAGGTGGGCACTTTTTTTCTCGCGGTTTAATTTTTCCGTTACTTACATCCCGGGTACCAAGAATGTTAAAGCGGATGCTTTGTCTCGCAGCTTTTCTCCCATGGTCGGTGTTGAGGAGGAAGAGGAGAGCAATTTACAAGAAGGTGTTGTGATTGCTGCTTTGGACTCCGTTTTGGAGGATGAGATTTTTAAAGCTCAGGAGAATGCCCCATCTAACACTCCCCATGGGAGGTTGTTTGTGCCTAGGACCTTTAGGAGAGATTTGTTTGTTGAGTGTCATGAGTCTCGGTTGGCAGGTCATCCAGGCATTTCTGAGACCAAGAGACTTGTGGGTCGCAGTTTTTGGTGGCCTGGATGGCAGAAGGAAGTCATTAAGTGGGTGCGCCAATGTAATGTGTGTGCTAGATCCAAGTCTTCGCATGCTCCTGCTGCGGGGTTGCTTTGCCCTCTGGAGGTTCCTAGTGCACCTTGGACATATCTGGCTATGGACTTTATTACTGACCTTCCCCCCTCTGAAGGTTTCACGGTCATCTGGGTGGTCGTGGACCGTTTTAGCAAGATGTGTCACTTGGTTGCCTTCATCAAACTGCCTTGCGCTAAGACACTCGTTAAGGCCTTTGTCAAGGAAATTGTCAGACTTCATGGTGTTCCTACTGACATTGTTTCTGATAGGGGACCTCAGTTCGTGGCTCGTTTTTGGCGTGCCTTTTGTGACAGGTTGGGAGTTCTTTTGTTGTTTTCATCTGGATATCATCCTGAGTCTAATGGCCAGACAGAAAGGAAGAACCAGGATGTTGAGCAGTTCTTGCGTTGTTTTGTGGCAGACAATCAAGAGGGGTGGTCTGAGTTTCTGCCACTTGCTGAATTTGCTCTTAACAACCATACATCCTCTTCTCCTGGGTGTTTGCCTTTTTTTTGTTGTTCTGGGAGACATCCGTCTTTTGGGTCATTCTCCAAATTGGTTTCGGCTGTGCCTGAGGAGGAGAGTTTTTCCGGTGATTTGGAGAGAGTTTGGACGGATGTGCGTGGCAATCTTCAGGAGGCTAACAAAAAATCTAAGAGGTACTTTGATAGGAAACGGCAAGAGGTTTTGTTTGCTGTTGGTGACATGGTTTGGTTGTCCTCTAAGAATCTGCGATTGAGGATTCCTTCTAAAAAATTGGGTCCCAAGTTCGTAGGGCCCTTTAAGGTGCTTCAGATAGTTAACCAATCTGCTGTTAGGTTGGAGGTTCCTACGTCCTGGAAGATTAACCCGGTGTTTCATGTTTCTCTGTTGAAAAAAGCTGATGTGTCTGATGGTGACGCCTCTGCCACTATTCCTCCGGTGGTGGAGGACGGGGAATATGAAATTTCCCGCATCCTAAATTCTAGACGGTATAGAGGGAGTTTGCAGTATCTCGTCGCTTGGAAGGGTTTCGGACCTGAGGATAACTCATGGGTGAGGGCGGATGATGTTTCTGCTTCCAGACTTGTCAGAGCGTTTCACAGGAGGTTTCCTGGTAAGCCTGGGCCTAGGGGATCCGGAGGATCCTCTTAGAAGAGGGGGTACTGTTAGAACTCTCCTGTTAGTTTTTTTTTAGTTTGCTGGTCACATGACCATTTTTGCCTATTTAATCCAGCTCCGCCCTCCTGGTCTTGCTGGACTTCATTGTATTTACTACTATTGAGCTAGCTTGGTGCTCTGTTGCTGTTCTCTGTTAGTTTTGCTAGGTCTTCTGACCGCTATGCTTTTTGTTGTGTGTTTGTCTTTGACTGCTACTATTTCTGCTAGGAGGTGTCCAACTTATCCCAGTCCCTAGTTCTTGTAGGGATCCCTCCCTCACATCTATAGGTCTTCATTCAGACTAGCCGAGGACTTTAGCGGGTCTGATCGCAGGATCAGGTTCCCCGTTACATCGTAGGGATCTAGTTTAGTTCTATTGTAGGGACAGTTCTCCTGTCTTTCCTTAGTCCCTGTAGCAGATCATAACAACTATTAGGGTAATGTAAAATCTACTCCAAATTTATTTTGCAGCAAGACAACAACCCCAAACATATAGGCAATGTCATTAAGAACTATCTTCACTGTAAAGTAGAACAAAGAGTCCTGGAAGTGATAATATGGCCTTCACAGAGGTTCGATCTAATCTTCATCAAGTTTGTCTGGGATTACACGAAGAGACAGAAAGATTTGTGCAAGCAACATCCTCAGAAGATCTGTGATTGGTTCTCCAAGATGTTTGAAATAACCTCCCTGCTGCGTTCCTTCAAAAATTGGGTGCAAGTGAACCTAATTGATGCTTTGATGCTGTTTTCAAAGGGCGGTTATAACAAATATTGAATTGATTTAGTTTTCTCTTTTTATTATTCACTTTGTATTTTGTTAGTTGATAAAAAAATAATGTATTAACATTTCTATTTTTGAAATCCTTCTTACTTTACAACATTTTTTCCACACCTGCCTAAAACTTTTGCACAAGACTGTGTATATAAAGGATCATTTAATCAGTAAAGGGATTGTCTCATGAAGATGAAAAAGACTCCTAACTTTGTAGTTTCGAGCTATCTGTGTAATAATTGGACACTCCATCTAAATGGCTGCCAAATAGGGTACCGTCCATGCAATGCAGAAATGTTATGGATTTTCCATTTATAATTGCTCATATATACAAAATTTAGTGCCCAGAGCTCTACATATGCTTATACAGTTGCCAAACTAACCACTTAATGACCAAACAATTTTAAGTTTTTGTGCTTTCATTCTGCCCTCCCGTTCTTCCAAGGGTCGTAACTTTTTTATTTTCCTGCTGACAAGGCCATATGAGGGTTCTCTTTTTGAAGGGATAGTTGTGCTTTTGAATGACACCATTGTTTTTTTCATACGGTTTACTGGTAAATGGGAAAGAAAAAACAAAAGGAAGTGAAATTGCAAACAAAATGCATTTCCAAAATTGTTTGTTGGATTTAGTTTTTTCACCATTCATTCTGCAGTAAAATTGATCAGGAAATATGACTGTTTATGTCAGTACAATTATAATAATACCAAACTTGCATTCTTTTTTATTTAAGTGGTGAAAAAAACATTCAGAATTTTAAAAAAAAAATAGCCTGGGTTTTCATTTTCCAAAACCCGTAACATTATTATTTTTCTGTCAATGGAGCTGTGTGAGGGCTTGTTTTTTTGCTTGATGTTCTGAAGTTTTTATTGGTACTATGGGGTAGATACAACTGCTGATGTCAAAGCCTGTCAGCAATTTTGACCTTGCAAAACTGCAGACAGCCATAGGTAGGGGAGGTGTAGAGGTGTTATAACTTACCAGGCTGTACTGTTTATCAGCAGAATTAATGAGAAAAGGAAGAGCTAATCTGGGGGGACGCTTGTCTCAAAACTTGTTTTGGGGAGGTCCTTAATGCTGTAAGATTTTCGGCAGGTGTGTACATAGAAATCATGGGGCCCCATAGCAGAAGTCTTACATAAGCCCTCCCATAAAAAAAAAAATATTTGGCAGTGTCACATAAGAGCATAACTCACAACTTTGCAGCCCTTACAAAGTAATTTTTCTCCTATTGAAGCCCCTAGATTCCCCTTCCATTGCTCTGCAAACAGTACAATGGCTCCCATATGGACCTCCAAACATTATAATGGCCCACCACATAACCCTCCAAACAGTATTATGGCCGTCCCTATATAGCCCTCTAAATAGTATAATGTCCCCACACATAGCCCTCCAAACAATATAATGGACCCTGCAAAGCCCTCCAAACAGTGTAATGACCCCCACATAGCCCGATTAACAGTATAATGACCCCCCCTATATAGCCCTGTAAACAGTATAATGGTTCCCACATAGCCCTCTATATAGTATAATGGCCCCCACATTGCTTTCCAATTAGTATAATGACCCCCACATAGCTCTCCACATAGTATAATGTCCCCCACAATGCCCTCAAAATAGTATAATGTCCCCAAAATAGCCCTCCATGTAGTAGAAAGGACCCCCAAAATGTACTCATAGATTTAAAACAAACCTCTCCTCCCCTCGCTCCCTTGCTGCACAGGTCTGTGCAGAGTGTGTTCTGATGCTTTGCCCTGCTCGGAACAGGGGGCGCGAAGAAGTGACATTGATATGAGACATCAGAGCTCAGACGCAGTGCACAGTGATGATTTTTCCCCCTAGTCATATGATTCATACTGATGTCTAAAATAGTCAAAAAATGTATTTTTAAAACATCTGTATGTTTCTTATCTAACACTACCAGAAGTTTAGCAGGATCAAAATTGTTGACAGTCTTCTATAAAGGCCATTTTGGTCTACAGCCACTAAGGATAATTATTTAAAGGGGTTGTCAGAGACTAGACTTGGAAAATAATGACCTATTCATGGGTCATCAATATTCATCAATATCAGCTCAGTGAGTGTCTGATACTTGGCACCATCACTGATCAACTGGTACCCGATGCAGCATTTGCCAGAAGTACACAGTGTATACAGCTGAAGTACCACAGTTCTGTACACTGTGTAGTGGCCATTCTTGAGTGCTGCAGGTCATCTTCTATTCTCTCAAACAGAAGCTGAGCTGCAGTACCTGTGAACGGCCACTACATAGTATACTGAGCTGAAACACTATAACTTCCTGTGGCCAGTTCACCAGGTATCAGCTGATCATTGTAGTATCGGATGTTGGACCGCCTGCTAAGGATAGGTCATCAATATCTTAGCCCCAGGCATCCATTTAAGTTTTCTGGGACCGTTTTCATACATTTTGGCAATGGTGTTATAATGCCATGTGCCAATCTGTTTGCCTGCTTTTCATTTGGAAACCAAGTTAATTCAAGTGACCAGTTCAGGGTTCCCTAACTCATTTTTAGCCTTGCATTCTCTGCCCATTATGGTGCACTGTGGTAATCGATTTTTTTTCCAGTTTAAGATTCTTTTCAGGTAAATCGGACGAGGATAATGAGCAAATTAATTCCGCTATTGTACTCTTTGGACTGGTAATCTGTGAATCAGGAAAAATAATTTGCCTGTCTATAAAAATAAAATACTTAAACCAAGACCGAAGGAAAGATACATTTATTTCAAGGTCTCCTCTTTCTTCAGAAAAATTAATTTCTATATACTAAAATACTTCTTCAACGCGAGTCAGGCAAAGTCAACAGAGATTCTATAAAGTGCCTCACAGTAGTGTATGATCTCTTCTGCAAGAGCACAGCGCCCTCTGCTGTCCTAATGTGAATCATTACACTTTCTTCCTGCAAAATTGGCATCGATATAATGAACCTAATTGCAGGAATATGCATACTGCTCTTTTTCTGTGTCTAATCTCAGTAAAGTC
This sequence comes from Phyllobates terribilis, assembly GCF_046119375.1. Lineage (NCBI taxonomy): Eukaryota > Metazoa > Chordata > Amphibia > Anura > Dendrobatidae > Phyllobates > Phyllobates terribilis. The sequence goes on along the minus strand of NW_027362771.1, from coordinate 495,213,309 downwards.
TAATGTGGTTTAATAAGGCAGAAAACACTTTTAGACACAAATCTAATATTATCCTTCCTCTATGTTTAATAAAGAATATAATCAACCGGATAAATCATTGAAAAGAGACAATAATACAGATTTGGAATTGAGATGTAGCAGCACTATGACTGTGCTGCGAGGTATAGAGTATGATCCATCGCTCCTCTCCTGGCAGAGCTGCCAACAGACTCTATCCTTCGCACTGCTTCTCTCAACTCTGGACTGATTGCCGCTTGTTTTATTTACCTGGTAAATATGTCAACTTTTTGGAGACGAGTTGTCTTTAGATATGTTACTCTTTCACTACATCTGGGTTATGTGCTTTATTAAAGATCTGCTGTGTCTACATATAAAGCTGCATAGACATCCCAAAAACTTATTTGTCATATAGACCTGTCACCTTAACAATAATTATGTATCTTGATCAGTTTCTTGCGTAACTCCTGGTCCTGGACACTCCATCAGATAGGCTTACTTGTATCTGTCCAATTGTGAGCTTAAAAATGATATGTAAGAACCTATAACTGCTACTTACCAGCTCATGTTTTGCTTCGGTGCATGCACCTGGCTACATTGTTTTTACATAGTTTCAATAGAGTTCTGATCTGTGACTATTGGTTAGCTGAGGTGTCTACAGCATACATGTCAAACTGTGGCCCATGGGCCATATCTGGCCCTAAAGGTGATTGCTCGTGCCCCGGGGTGGCCTGTGGGAGGCGCTCTATCTGGTGCTCTGCTTACATATTCATCTGTATGCTCTTATGACACCTCACTGTGCCTTCACTGACCAGCCTCCTATTTTACCTAGCCCCGCACTACTAGATGTATTATGTAAAACAGGAGGCAGGTCAGTGAACTATCAGTGAGCTGTCATAAGAGCATACAGATGAATATGTAAACAGAGCACCAGATAGAGCGCCCCCCACAGGCCGCCCCGAAGCACAAGCATATCATTATCTCCAAACTGACAGTAAAGATTACACAAGAACCACAGGACGGATTTCATCAACCAAGGTATCATATTAATCAGTGTACTGTCGCCAACCTGACAGTGTATGTAGTTTACTGAGCACAATGCTGCTGACAGGTGCACTTTAACACTTCCTGAGTCTCTTCCATCATTTCGGCATTTGAACCCCTTGTCCAAAAGTGCATGTATTGTATTTTAGGAAAATACTGATGTAATTATAGTATGACTGTGTTTACATTTCTGCACATTCTATAAAGTATTTATTTATATCATTATAAAAACAAAGGCAGAGTGGTCTCATTAAGTATTATAAGGACTGCTTGGGTGCGGTTTTGTGCCAGGTTTTAGAACTGAAAAAGCTCAGCATGTTGGACTAATATAGACACTGGCTGAACTTATAATAATCACTGGGGTCCTATGCTTTCATTTCCATCATTAAGGCCTTTGTGCTAATGAATTCCCTATGGCTACTCTTCCAAACCGCACAAATGACCTTTGGCCCAAGACATTTCTACCCATATTTATAATCATCTCTATCTTCTTTACCTGCAGTCTTACTGCATAGATGAGATGTAGAGCACAGTAGTCATTGACTGCTCTGCACATGGATACCCAGTGTACATTTAGTTTACTCACCCAATTGCATATAGTACCACTGTCCACTCCAGTGTGCCCTGAGAATATTGCTAAGGCCAGGGTCACACGAGTGTAGATTCTTTGCGTTGAGAGAATAAGATGGATTATGGTAATGACACTCTCATCAAACTCTGATCCAAGTTTGTTCCGTGTGTCAGCTTAGGGTGATCAGAATCTCTCAGATGAGAGAATCGGAGCACAAGTGAGGAGAAGATGGAGATCAAAATTTTTCCATCTTCTCCATTGTGTGAGTCTGCAGAAATCGGACTGCACACAGATATCATCCAAGTGCAGTCCAATGTTTCCCATAGACTTGAATTGGTACACGCCATTCGACTTGCCCTGCAAAACGCAGCATGCCGCATTTTTTTTTATCCAATGTCGAATCAGTATGAAAAAAATCACACAGATTTGCACTGTGCCATATTATAACATTTGTCCGAGTGCTATCCAATAAAACATTAGATAGCACTCATCCAATCTACATGCTTGTGTGAGTGAGCCCCAACTGCCACATTCAATATTGCCTATAGTCTTCACTCTTGGGGGCTATTTCATCAAATATCTTTCACCACAATTCTAGAACAAAACTGTTTGAAATGTTGCAACATTATTGCATAACTCATGTTTGCACAAAATTTCAGTTAGTTTGGCATTTTTAACACCAGTCTTGGCCAGCATGTTGAAAAGTAGGTGGTAAGACCTTATAAGAAAGAACATTGACATGTCATCCTGAAAATATTTTGCATAGATATTGGTTATAAATATCTACTTCCTTTTGTATTGTTAAAAATGGGTGCATTATGTTCAGTCAACCTATTATTTTAATTTTATCCTATGTTCCTCCAAACCCTTTCCCATTACTCATTCCCTTCCTTGGTATTATTCTTCCCCCCCTATTTTTATGTGTGTGGTGTTTGGTGAAAAATTTCCTTCATGAGTATTGTTACCCCTCCCAAAAAATCTTTATAAATAGATGTTAAAAAAAAAGAAAAGTAGGTGGTACATAGACAAGAGGGAGTGTGGCGGAATGTGACTGGCAAATTTAACATACTTTATGCTACAAAAGTGGTGTAAATTACAAATTAATTATTTACCATTAATTAAATTACAACAAAGATGTACTCCTGGCGCTGGCAGGAGTACATTTCTTGTCATGGTAAATGGCAGTTGAAAGTTGTACCAAATCCATTAAGAGGTGCATCACTTTTATTGCATTTGCCCCATTTTACTCCAGTGCACTGTTGTAGCTTTTCTCACACAAGCCATGATGAACCAGGATCCTAGTCTTTATTCACTAAGAGCTGCACAACTTGTCAGACAGTATCTCAGTTGCTGCCTATGCAGCAGTTGAGAAGACTTTGTCATGCTGCTACACTCTGCATGTTCATCGGCAGTGACCAAGATGATAAAGCACTCGGTTGAATAAAGTGCTTTGTCATCTTGGTCACTGCCTAATAGAGATGAGCGTTGTTCTACTCGAACTGTTCGCCAATCTCAAATTCGAGCTGTTTTGGGCGGTGTTCGAGCCGTTCGGCGAACACGAACAATTTGAGAAAAATTCGGCTGTTCGAGGTTATGTTCGATAACTGTTCGTGCACCAAAATCATAACTGGATTTTTTCTCAGTAATGATGAAAATTAATGTTAATACGCAGTTTGAGTGTACAGCGGGGTGGGGGGAGGGGCAGGGGATGGATCTCTGCAGGAACAATGAAGATCTCCATTTTTTTTTCTCTTTCCCGCATTTGCAGTGGGGAGGTGCAATCTGTCAGCCTATCAGCAGCGCACACACGGAGCGAAGTGCTTTTTTTCACACAAGCAAGGGCATGTGTCACTGGCAGTGTATGTCACATGTCCTTGCCCTATAAGACCAAGCCATTTCCCCGTCGCCACCATTTTCTCACTGCTGCAGCTGCGTGTTAGACGGCACCGCTGTTGCTGTGTGCGCTATACCTTGTTAATTTCAAGCCAATTTTCGCACAAATATACAGATAGCTTGGGAGTAGGGAATAGTTGTGATTGCAGTCCTTTTAAGGACTAGGTTACAGCATTTCCTACGACTTTTATCAGGGAGGTCTGTGCTCTTAAATAGATAGGTTGTGGGAGTAAAGACTAATTGTAATTGGAGTCCTTTTCAGGACTAGGTTACATGAGTTCCTATCAGTTTTTGCAAGGCAGGTCTGTGCCAGTGCTGTGCAAGTTTTTTTCACAGCATTTGGCTGAATCTAGCAAAGCTAATCCTTTTTGGCCTATTGCAGAGTGTGTTAGTCAGTGGAGTAGCCTATCTGTGTTGCAAGATATAACACCTGTGTATAGAATACCAATTTTTTTACTGCACCTAGTGAAGTAAAATCTTTTGGGCATAGCATCATTCTATTAGTCCATCTATACTGACCTCCATCAGGTTGCAAACTGAATATAATTTTTTTCTGCATCTAGCTCTGAAAAAATATTTGGGCTTCTAGCAGTGTGTGGGACTTCGTCTATTAGTCCATCTATACTGACCTCCATCAGGTTGCAAATTAAAAATAATTTTTTTCTTCATTTAGCTCTGAAAAAATATTTGGGCTTCTAGCAGTGTGTGGGACTTGTTCTATTAGTCCTTCTATACTGACCTCCAGCAGGTTGCAAATTGAATATAATTTTTTTCTGCATCTAGCTCTGAAAAAATAGTTGGGCTTCTAGCGGTGTGTGGGACTTGGTCTATTAGTCCATCTATACTGACCTCCATCAGGTTGCAAATTAAAAATAATTTTTTTCTGCATCTAGCTCTGAAAAAATATTTGGGCTTCTAGCAGTGTGTGGGACTTGGTCTATTAGTCCATCTATACTGACCTCCATCAGGTTGCAAATTAAAAATATTTTTTTTCTGCATCTAGCTCTGAAAAAATATTTGGGCTTCTAGCAGTGTGTGGGACTTGGTCTATTAGTCCATCTATACTGACCTCCATCAGGTTGCAAATTCAAAATAATTTTTTTCTGCATCTAGCTCTGAAAAAATATTTGGGCTTCTAGCAGTGTGTGGGACTTGGTCTATTAGTCCATCTATACTGACCTCCATCAGGTTGCAAATTAAAAATATTTTTTTTCTTCATTTAGCTCTGAAAAAATATTTGGGCTTCTAGCAGTGTGTGGGACTTGTTCTATTAGTCCTTCTATACTGACCTCCAGCAGGTTGCAAAATGAATATAATTTTTTTCTGCATCTAGCTCTGAAAAAATATTTGGGCTTCTAGCGGTGTGTGGGACTTGGTCTATTAGTCCATCTATACTGACCTCCATCAGGTTGCAAATTAAAAATAATTTTTTTCTGCATCTAGCTCTGAAAAAATATTTGGGCTTCTAGCAGTGTGTGGGACTTGGTCTATTAGTCCATCTATACTGACCTCCATCAGGTTGCAAATTGAATAAAAAAATTTTCTGCATCTAGCTCTGAAAAAATATTTGGGCTTCTAGCGGTGTGTGGGACTTGGTCTATTAGTCCATCTATACTGACCTCCATCAGGTTGCAAATTAAAAATAACTTTTTTCTGCATCTAACCCAGCCAATAGTTTTGGCCTAATACCACAGTTTGGCCACTCAGCTCTGCTCGGTTACCATCCATTGTTTTTTTGTGCAAACAACTCCAGAGTTGTGAATTAGTTAACCACCAAAATGAGTGGAAAAAGGCCTGCTGCTGGTGGAAAGGGGAATAGGCGTGTTGGGAAGGGGAAAAAAGGTTGTGTCCGTGGGGTAGGTGCAGAAGAAAGACCATCTTCCAGCCAAACTAAAATGTCTACTTCTTTTAGCGGACAATGTGATAAGATCCCTTTCTTACGGCCACGCCAATCGCTACAAATTCCAGATGAGGCACAAAAACAGCAGGTGCTTCAACGGATATCAAGTGCTCCTTTAAGTGGGCTCTCCTCCACATCAACTTCAACATCACAAATACTCCAGTCCTCAAAGGTGTCACCCAAATCGCACTTGCTTCCTCACAGCTCCCAAATCTCCAGCTGCCCGTCTGAGTATGAGGTAGAACAGATGGTTGAGTCTGCAGAGCTGTTTACTCATACTATAGCCTGGGAATCAGAGGTCGACTCCAGCGCTTCTGTGAATCCAGACGAGGAAATGATCTGCACTGATGCCCAGAATCTTTATGAGTCGGATCCAGGACCAGACGCAGAAGGTTCTGACCATAATGTAGACCCTCATTCCCAAACTGTAACTCCTGTTGGTGGAGACAATGAGGAAGACGATGATAAGACTCAAATACCTGATTGGAGCGACAACTTTAGTTTTTTGTCAGGGCAGGAACAGGTTGGCTCTGAGGACGACGGGTGTGATAACGCACAGGGTGATGATGATGAGGTCGGAGATCCCACTTACTGTCAACCCACAGTCAGCCAAGAGATGAGGTCAGCAGAGGAGGTGGAGGAAGATGCTAGTGACGACGAGGTCAGGTTGCGCCTTCCTGGACAGAGACGTAGTACTGGAAGCACGTCAACAACTGCATCCTCAAACACAACTCTGCCTCTCACCACAAGTCGTGGTGGCTCTTCAGGTCGCATGGGTGCTAAGCCTTGCATAGCCTGGGCATTTTTTCAGATCGATAAAGATGACCCAACTCGTGTTATCTGTAACATTTGTCAGCAAAAGCTAAGTAGAGGCCAAAAAATACATAGTTTGAGTACTTCATGCATGAACCGGCACATGGACATGAAGCATAAGTTGCAGTGGGAAGCTCAGTGTGCTACAATGCGGCCTAGCCGGCCGGGCCAATCACCGTCTGCCATATCTTGTGCATCCGCGGCCTCTTCATCCTCTGTGACTGGGGGGACAGCAGTCACACCTGTTTTGGGGCGCAGACCTGCCACCTCTTTACCCGCAACAGCCAGCGTGATTGGCAGGTCATCATTTTCTTTGGAGGTGGTAACACCAGCTGGTGTTGAGCGCTGTCCGACATCGATAGCACCACCTTTGGATCAAGGCAACCTAACATGTCCGCCTGCATCTTCCTCACAGACCGACAGTTTGCCGGGGACACCCTTATCAACCCCGTCTAAGCACAATAGCCAGCCCTCGGTCCCTCAGATGTGGACAAGTAAAAGACCATTTCCTCCTAGCCATGAGAAAGCTAAGAGGTTGAATTTCACCATCTGCAAGCTCTTGGCTACAGAAATGCTGCCTTTCCGCCTGGTGGACACAGAGGATTTTCGAGACCTTATGTCCGTCGCAGTGCCCCAGTACCAGATGCCCAGTCGGCACTACTTCTCAAAGAAAGGTGTGCCTGCGCTCCACCAGCATGTCGCACACAACATCACCGCTTCTTTGAGAAACTCTGTGTGTGACAGGGTGCATTTCACCACAGACACTTGGACGAGTAGGCATGGACAGGGGCGTTACATGTCGCTGACTGGGCACTGGGTAACTATGGTGACAGCAGGACAAGGGGCTGCTGTCCAAGTCTTGCCGTCCCCACGAGTTGTGCGTCAATCCTCTTTATGTCAAAGTTCCTCCACTGCTTCTGCCTCCTCAACCTCCTCTCGGTCTTCCACCTGCACCCAAAGCCTGTCTGGTCATGCCACAAGCTTTCTAACTGCGCAGAAGAGATCCTGCACACCTCCTTACTATGCTGGCAGTAGGGCTCAACGTCATCAGGCGGTTTTTACATTGAAATGTCTGGGAAATGTGAGTCACACAGCTGAGGAGTTGTGGTCAGCTCTGGAGAACCAATTTCATGAATGGTTGTCTCCACTGGACCTGAAACCAGGGAAGGCCGTGTGCGACAATGCTGCAAACCTGGGTGCGGCCCTTCGCCGGGGCAATGTCACACACGTGCCTTGTATGGCTCACGTGTTGAACCTGGTTGTCCAGCAATTTTTAGCCCACTATCCCAGACTAGATGGCCTTCTGCAGAGGGCACGGTCGCTGTGTGCTCACTTCCGCCGTTCGCATCCCGCAGCTCAGCGACTTACATCTCTACAGAAGTCGTTGGGCCTGCCACTTCACCGGCTAAAATGCGATGTGCCTACCCGGTGGAATTCAACTCTGCACATGTTGCAGCGACTGTGGCAGCACCGACAAGCCCTGGTGCAATACGTTCTGACGTATAGCCTGGGCCAACGAGATTCAGAGGTGGGGCAAATCACGCTGGAGGAGTGGTCTCAGATCAGGGACCTATGTGACGCGCCCCCTGGGCCATATTCTTTAAGGGAATACCCGGAGCCGGATCAGATGGGGGTTGTAGTCTCCGAGTGGCTGTGACCCGGTCCGTGCCCAGGGTGTCAAGCTCAGAGTATGTGGCAGTCCTACAGATGTTACAAAGTTCGTTATGTCGACTACGCCACCCGTTGGATTGCGGTCACTACGGCCGCCGCTGCAGCAGGGTCCGCTGAGGCTGATGGTGTTGGTGCAGCTTTAGATAGTATAACCCCCAACGGGAGGGGTATGGCCTCAGGGGGTCAGGTGCAGAGGATGGGGGTTGTGGTGGTGCAGCGTAGATGATAATTAAAGACAGAGTCGGGTTGTGCAGTTCAGGGTGTTTACTTACTGCAGATATTCCGGTCACTCCGGCCTTAAGTGACCACCCGAGCCGTGCTGCGTCCACCAGGTCCTGGATTCAGCCAACCCCCAAGCAAGTCCGGAGCGTGTCCCTGAGCCCTCCTTCTTGTCCTTTCTTCTGGCCGTCCCCACCAGGGATCCACCTAGGTCCAGCTCCCTCGGGCCTTCTGTTGGGAGACCCTTGGCCTTGGGTTCCCTGACCCTACATGTGGTTTGCCTTCAGGGTAGATGTGGTGGGTGGCCGTGGCAGATCCTGCCCACGGCCTCCGGTCTCTGGCTGAGGTGTGCTTTAGCCCCCACCAGTTTGGGATCCGGTACCCTTTTGCCAACTCTTCACCCTAGGTTTGTATGTGGGTTCTCAGAGTTCCTTCTTGTTTCCCCCTCTGGGTCTTTCTTGCTCCACTCTCACTCTCTCTGGGGCTTCTCTGCTCTCTGCTCTCTTCCTCTGACTCTGCAAAAGACTGACAGACTGACCAGCCTTCTACAAAGACTCCTCTGCAAAGACCCTGTCCTAAGATGGTGCCCACCTTATATACTCCCTCTATGTGTGAGCTCAGGTGACCAGCACCCAATGAGCTCCTAACTTTACCCAGGCTGCTCCCCCTATCTGCCCCTACACTACTGGGATGTACCACCCCCCTCCCACTCCAGCCAGGAACAGACTCGGTCGAACCTGCACATTTCTAAGTGGGAGTACCGTTGGTCTGTTCCTCGGAAATGGGATGTGTGTAGTGCATGCAGCTAACTGAGCTCAGCTCCACACTCCATCCTTACCCGGGAGTGGAATATCACACCTCTGGGTTGAGGTGCAATACCCCTGTAGCAGCCGAATCCTCAGGGTGCTACATTCCCCCCTGGTAAATCACAGCACGTCCTCGGGCTGTAAGACAAAAACATCCACAAACATACATTTTTTTTTTTTTTTTTTCATAAACATAAACATAATAAAACATCATATAAAACTTTTCATATAAACATTCTTTCTTCTTTTTCTGGTTCCTCCTCCGGACACTGTGCAACGTGTGTCCGGGAAAAGTGCGACAGTCTCTTAGAAAAATGGTTTTCCTATAAAACCGGTAGGGGGCGCTTTAGGAAGCGCAACTATATACAAAGGATATGGCCGCTCTCAGTCCTCGGCCAGGTAATGGGAATAGGGATGACCGCTCTCAGTCCTCGGTCAGTGGGAATAGGGACACACGGGTTAACAGTTCAGTTCTCTGGTCCCAACGGGGACTATATTAGCAGCAGTAACAGTTCACTGTGCCCCGACGGGCAACTATATACAGCTTCTACTCCGCTGTACTCAACGACGACGTCCTCCTGCTCTTTCTTTGTGATTAACTTTAGCTTCAGACCCGTCCGGGTCCTCTTGCTCGATGGTCTCTGATAAAGCCCCATCCGTGCTGCATATTAAACTTGATCACAGTCCCGGTGGAAGGGGGACCATGAGCTGCACGGGGACTCCTCCTGGCCCGGCTCTTCTGCTCCGCGCTCTTTATTTGGGCTTGTTGTTCCCGGACCCGCCTCTCTCTCCGCTCCCTCTCAAAGACCTCGAGCTGCTGCCGGCAGCACTCTGCACGCTCCGCTGCGGCTGCCCGAGTCTCCTGAGTGAACCCCATGAGATCTTCTCCGGTGGGGTCCCACTCAAACTGTGCCTCCTCTAGCGGGGGCGAGATCCTTTTTACGGGCTTTGGAACCGGAATCAGGGGCTCGTCTAGGGGTCTCTCTTTCCGGAGTCGGGGATGGTGAAACTCCGGTGGCCATATAAAGGGCTGCCCATCCGGGCACGTATGTTGGGCGAACAGATCTTCTCCCAGATGCGGCACTCTTGGTTTTATGGGCGCGGTGGTGGTGGCGCCCGGGTTGCCCAGGCCTTGCGGCCAGGCCTGGGGCACCTGGAAAGTGAAGGGCACCGTAAGGACGGCGGCGCCCTGGGCTACTTGGCCCTACGACCAGGCCGGTGGCTCCGCGGAGGTAGGGGGCGCTGTTGGTATTGCGGCGCCCGGGGGTACTAGGCCTTGCGACCAGGCCGATGGTACTTCCTGCTTGGTCACGCTCGGGGTCGAGGCGTGTGACGTCACAGGGGTCGCGGCTGCGGCTTCCGGTTGAGGCCTAGTCTGTGGCGGTGACGTTGCGGTTACGGGCACGGCAGGGGGTACTTCGGGCTCTGCGACGGGGAGCTGGGGCAGGTACGCGGTTTCCCGGTTTGGGGTAGAAACGTCCCCTTTACCTGCCTCCTTTCGTTCGGCTCCCTTCTCGGCGCCGTCTCCGGCCTTCAGTCCTCCTGCGCCATCCTCAGAGGCGGTCTGTCTCCTCGTCTCGGGTGGCGTGCTCCGCTGACGAGTCTCGGTCCGCTGGGCCATCTCTCGGCTCCACTCCGCCAACGTCTCTCGTTGCACCCGGGCCATCCTCCGTGCGAGGCCCTCCAGCGCGGTCTGTGCACACTCCCGATCTCGGGGGAGCTGTGCCAAGACCTCCACTAAGCCTAGTGGGGTCGTTGCTTCTAGCAGGCTCCTGACCAACGGGTCGGTGCTGCTCTGCTCTCCTTCCGTTGTCTCCAGCAGGCTCCTGGCCAGCGGGCCGGTGCTGCTCTGCTCTTCTTCCATCTCCGGGTAAGCTTCTTCTGGACTCAGCTCTAGGCTTCTTCTCTCCGGGTGCGCTCTCTCCAGACTGCTCCAGGCGACACCCATCTTTGCTCTCTCCTTCTCAGTCCTCCCACTTCGAGGGCGGTCCCGGGGCCACTTGGTGATTGTCAGCTCCAGGGGCAGTTCTTTCACGCTGACAGACACCTCTAGCATCACAGTCTCTGTTGGTGGGGGCGGTTTCCACTTTTGGCGCCATTTTCGGTCCTGGCCCACGATGGGAGGTGGCCTCTTTCCACCCTCTGGCACGCCCATAATGGCGTCCGCTCTTCCAAGGTGGGAAACCTTTGGAAATGGCGGGAATCGTCTCCCAGTGGCGGGAAACTCTGCAGATGGCGGGAAAAAGCTGTTAATGGCGGACAACCGGCGGGAATCGATCTGTGACGGAGTCCGATGGCGGGGACCCTCCGGAACCGGCAGGAGACTTCTTTTTGAGGTAAACTTGTTCTTTTCTTCAGGCACGCAGTACCCGGGTGTTGCGGGCACGTAATCCTGCCGACTACGCCAAAGTTGACGCGCCCCCTGGGCCATATTCTTTAAGGGAATACCCGGAGCCGGATCAGATGGGGGTTGTAGTCTCCGAGTGGCTGTGACCCGGTCCGTGCCCAGGGTGTCAAGCTCAGAGTATGTGGCAGTCCTACAGATGTTACAAAGTTCGTTATGTCGACTACGCCACCCGTTGGATTGCGGTCACTACGGCCGCCGCTGCAGCAGGGTCCGCTGAGGCTGATGGTGTTGGTGCAGCTTTAGATAGTATAACCCCCAACGGGAGGGGTATGGCCTCAGGGGGTCAGGTGCAGAGGATGGGGGTTGTGGTGGTGCAGCGTAGATGATAATTAAAGACAGAGTCGGGTTGTGCAGTTCAGGGTGTTTACTTACTGCAGATATTCCGGTCACTCCGGCCTTAAGTGACCACCCGAGCCGTGCTGCGTCCACCAGGTCCTGGATTCAGCCAACCCCCAAGCAAGTCCGGAGCGTGTCCCTGAGCCCTCCTTCTTGTCCTTTCTTCTGGCCGTCCCCACCAGGGATCCACCTAGGTCCAGCTCCCTCGGGCCTTCTGTTGGGAGACCCTTGGCCTTGGGTTCCCTGACCCTACATGTGGTTTGCCTTCAGGGTAGATGTGGTGGGTGGCCGTGGCAGATCCTGCCCACGGCCTCCGGTCTCTGGCTGAGGTGTGCTTTAGCCCCCACCAGTTTGGGATCCGGTACCCTTTTGCCAACTCTTCACCCTAGGTTTGTATGTGGGTTCTCAGAGTTCCTTCTTGTTTCCCCCTCTGGGTCTTTCTTGCTCCACTCTCACTCTCTCTGGGGCTTCTCTGCTCTCTGCTCTCTTCCTCTGACTCTGCAAAAGACTGACAGACTGACCAGCCTTCTACAAAGACTTCTCTGCAAAGACCCTGTCCTAAGATGGTGCCCACCTTATATACTCCCTCTATGTGTGAGCTCAGGTGACCAGCACCCAATGAGCTCCTAACTTTACCCAGGCTGCTCCCCCTATCTGCCCCTACACTACTGGGATGTACCACCCCCCTCCCACTCCAGCCAGGAACAGACTCGGTCGTACCTGCACATTTCTAAGTGGGAGTACCGTTGGTCTGTTCCTCGGAAATGGGATGTGTGTAGTGCATGCAGCTAACTGAGCTCAGCTCCACACTCCATCCTTACCCGGGAGTGGAATATCACACCTCTGGGTTGAGGTGCAATACCCCTGTAGCAGCCGAATCCTCAGGGTGCTACATATGCACCCTTCTGCACAGTTTTGAAATGGCGACGAAGATGTTTAGTGCTGACGATGCCATTATCAGCATGACTATTCCGGTGATTTACATGCTGGAGCACATGTTAAACAGAATTCGGAGTCATTTGGTGGCACAAGAGGAGGTGGAGGAAGTAGAGGAGGAGGAGTTGTATGCGGAAGGGCTAACATCTGCAAGGTCCAGACGGTCGGCAGCACCAAGGCGGCAGGCATGTGAGGGTGGGGGAGATGGTTTTACCAGGGCGCATGGTAGCAGCCAAACTAGTGAGGAAGGTGCAGGAGCCCAGGAAGAAGTGGAGGACGAACTGATGGAAGACTCATCAGATGAGGGAGACCTTGATCACATTTCTGTTGTGCGAGGTTGGGGGGAGAGGACAGAGGAAGGAAGCATGATTGTTACCTCGCCACCAACACAACAGGGACTTGGTGCTCCTGGATGCGCAACACACATGAGTGCCTTCTTGCTGCACTACCTGCAACATGACCCTCGAATTGTGAGAATTAGAAATAATCCTGACTACTGGGTTGCCACACTGTTAGATCCCCGGTACAAAAGTAAATTTGCAGAAATTATTCCTGCCATAGAAAGGGATGCACGCATGCAGGAGTATCAGCAGAGACTGTTGCAGAATCTTACATGTGCTTTTCCACAAAATACCAGTGGTGCACGTAGTGAATCTCACAGTTCCAACTTGCCAACCGTGGGACCGTCAAGTGTTCAGCACTCAAACCGTAACAGAACCACAGTATCTGCTGGTAACATCAATTTTGCGGAATCATTTCACCACTTTTTTAGCCCATCCTTTGCAAGGCCACAGGAGACAAGAAGTCTGACACATAGTCAACGCCTAGAGACGATGGTACAGGAGTATCTCCAAGTAAACATTGAAGCCACGACTGTGTCACTGGACCCTTGCTCTTTTTGGGCTTCCAATCTGGATAAATGGCCGGAGCTAGCCACTTACGCCTTGGAGATCTTGTCATGCCCCGCAGCCAGCGTTCTGTCTGAACGTGTGTTCAGCGCTGCTGGTGGTGTGCTGACAGATAAGCGCACGCGGCTCTCCACTGATAATGTAGACAGACTCACGTTCATAAAGATGAACAAATCATGGATCCGAAACGACTTTTCTACCCCTGTGTCATCCTGGGGAGAGTAAAAGCTTGATGATTGGTTAAAATCACCCTACCAACCGTTTTAAGCTTTCAAATTACTAATCATGTTTATCTGTATCTTGACTGGAAAATAATTTGGGCTTTGTAGCAGTGTGCAGCACTGATCCTATTAGGCCATCTATACTAAAGCTTCACCAGATTTAAAATTAAAAATAATTTTTAGCTGCATCTAGCCCGGAAAATAATTTTGGGGCTCCGAGATGCGCAAGGCACATAAGTGCCTTCTTGCTGCACTACCTGCAGCATGACCCTCATATTGTCAGAATTCGAAGTAATCATGACTACTGGGTTGCCACACTCTTAGATCCCCCAAACTTTTCGATCAACCTTTTCATTTTAATAAAGACCAAAAAAATGGTCATTTTTGAAATTATAAGCATTAGCAGGTTGTTAGAAACTGAAATCAAACAGTTTTCAACTCAAAACTTTATTCTAGGTGATGTTACATTTTCACATAGGACCCCTTGTTCGAAAGGAGCTTCTGAACTCTCTCGTCCATTGAATTTGTCAGGTTTTGGATGGTTTCTGCTTCAATTGTTTTGCATGAGGACAGAATACCCTCCCAGAGCTGTTGCTTAGATGTGAACTGCCTCCCGCCATCATAGACACTCCTTTTAATGATGCTCCAAAGGTTCTGAATGGGGTAGAGGTCAGGGGAGCATGGGGGTCACACCATAAGTTTGTCCCCTTTTATGCCCATATCAGCCAGAGTTTTATGTGCAGCATGAGATGGTGCATTATCATGCAGAAAAATGATCTTGCTGTGAAATACACGGTTCTTCTTCTTGAACCATGGCAGGAAGTGCTGTTTGAGAAAATCCACATACATTATGGAGTTCATCTTTAGCGCCTTCAGGGATCCTAAAGGGGCCGACAATCTCTCTCCCCATGATTCCAGCCCAAAACATTACTCCACCTCCTCCTTGTTGGCGCTGTAGCCGTGTTTGCGTGGGGTGTCCATCAACCAGCCATCCTCCACTCCATCCATCTGGACCATCGAGCGCTGCACGGCACTCATCCGTGAACAAAACAGTTTTGAAATCAGTCTTCATGTAATGTTTGGCCCACTGGAGCCGTTTCTGCTTGTGTGAAGTGGATAGAGGAGGTCGACACGATGGCGCATGCACAGCTGCAAACCTCTGAAGGACCCTGCATCTTGTTGTTCGGGGGACGTTGGAGGCACAAGCAGCTTCAAAAACTTGTCTGCTGCTATGACAAGGCTTTTTTGCCGCTGTTCTTTCAACCTGACGTAATTGCCTGTAGGAAAGAGTCCTCAATTTGCCCTTATCAGCACGCACACGTGTGTACTGTGAATCAGCTACATACTTCTTGATTGCCAAGACACTTCATCCTGATCATCGCACAATGTTGATTGTAGTCATGCCTTGACCTAAACACTCCACAATTTGTTGCTTCTCAGCAGCCGACACATCCTTTTTCTTTCCCATTTTGGCAGAAAATGTAGGCTGCTTAATAGTGTGAGAGAGCCTTCTTAAGTAGTCTTGCCTTTCATTGGACACACCTGCCAAACTAATTAGCACAGGTGTCTGCAATTGCTTACAGTGATATGAAGAGCCCTGACACACATCACCATCAATGAGTTTAACTGACAAACAAACAAATTCTTCCCTTATCACTCCTAAACACTTTTTGTATAATAATTTGGAACGCAGTGTACATGTGCTTTTCCACAAAACACCAGTGGTTCACGTAGTGAATCTTACAGTTCTAACTTGCCAACCGTGGTCTGTATGGAGTTGTTCAATAAAGGGCCCAAAATTAAGATAACATAGATGGGAGAGGTCTCTATGAATAGGAATTCCTAAGTATTTGATACCCTGTGAGGGCCAGGCAAAGGGAAAGTTGGACTGGATGGAATCCTATATGGATTTGGGGAGGGAGACATCGAGGGCCTCAGACTTCGCTGCATTGATTTTAAAATTTTACCATGTAACAAAGTGATCTATTTCAGCCATAACAGCATGGATGGATATATGTGATTGAGTGATATATACTAGGACATCATCAGCAAATAGAGAGCACTTGTACTCGGTGCCTCCCACCTCAATCCACCTAATATTGGGGTTATGGCGAATTGATGAGAGCAGGTGCTCCGTCACTAGGATGTATAAGAGAGGGGACAGAGGACATCACTGCCTTGTCCCATTGGTGATTGTGAAAGGTGATGAAAATGTTCTGACGCACCCCCTGGGCCTTGGGACACCCGGAGCCGGACCCTTTTTGGTGGATGCTGGTGGTTGTAGTCTTCGTGGCGGCGACCCAGTTCCGTGGCTCAGGGCGGTCAAACCAGTGGCGGAACTATTTATGTGGTTTTCATGTTTAAATGTCCGACTACGCCACCCGTGGATTGCGGTCAGAGTGAACCGCCGCTACAGGGCAGACCACTGAGGCTGGTGTTGTGGGTGCAGCAGAGCGTAGCATAACTCCCCACGGGAGGAGTATAGCCTCAGGGCAGTGTATGCGGAGGATGGGGGTGATGGTGCAGGGCAGCAGCAGTAACGACACGGAGTCAGTGATGCAGTTCAGGGCCTTTACTCACAGTTCTTATTATCCAGACCACGTCTGCAGGTAACGGCTGCCCACGTCGTACTGTGCTCACCAGGTGAGGGGCTCAGACAACTCCCAGATAACTTTGGAGCACTTCACAGGACCCCCTTTGTGTGTCCTTTGTCTGGCCTTTCTTACCAACACTTCTGTCCGGCTGCCTCGGGCCTCCTCTTGGTAAACTTGGCGCCAGTTTCCCTGACCCTATGTGGTGCCTTCCTAGCGGGTGTAGCGAGGGGCTGCACCACATAAAATGTCAGAGCCTCCGGTTTCTAGCTGAGGGTCGTTTCCTGCCTCCACTAGTTCGGGGACCGGTCTCCCCCTTTGGCCTGACCCCTCCACGCAGGTGGATTCGGGCGTGCGGTGGCGACTCGCCCATCCGCACCCCTGGGATCCCTTCATTCCTCGTTCCTGGAGCCTTCTCCGCTCCTCTTCCTTCCTTCTCCCTCTTCCAGGCCTGGGCCTCTGTTACTAGGCCCGCCTCCGGAGCAGAGCTCATGCAGAGCCCCTGCTCCCTGCCACTTCTGCTCAGACTTCTCTGCACTGAACTAAGATGGTGCCCACCTTTTATACTCCCTTCTCAATGCACCCAGGAACTGCTTCCTCCCTGCTCCTGCACTACAGGGTTCCCCTTCCTCAGTGTTCCCTCCCCCCACTCCAGCCAGGGACAGGGACTGTCATGCCCATCTCAGGGGCATATTGGTCGCCCTGCCCCACGGCAATGTGGTGTAATGCATGCAGGTGTCGGGTCCTGATCCACACTCCATCCTTACCTGAGAGTGAGATATCACACCTCTGGGTGCGGTGCAATACGTCTGTAGCAACCGAGCCCTCAGGGTGCTACAGTTCCATTTATCTTCAGCCTAGGTGACGTATTGCGATACAGGGCCGTGATTTCGGCTATAAAAGGGTCCCCTAGACCCCTACCCCAAGCTTTTTAAGAGAATCATATATGGTGTGCCAGGAGACTCTATGGAATGCTTTCTCAGCATCCAACGAGAGTATCTAATTACAAATTTTTAACTGCATCTAGCCCAGGAAATACTTTGTGCCTAGTAGCAGTGTCTGCTAGTCAGCGGATTATCCCGGCTGTTAAGCAAGCTGCACCACCTGTAGTTTAGACACTTAATTTTTTCAAAGGAAATGCTTCGGGACCATGGGATACTTAGTGAAGAGCATCAGGAGGCACCCCAAGGCATAGGGGCTGGGACTGGCAGTAGGATGCCTTGCGGTGGACAGCCGAGCTCGATCCTTATAAAAGCTTTTTAACTGCAGCAGCTTTAGTGGACGCTACTGGAGCTGGAATTACCGCGGCTGCTGGCATGAGACTTGCCCTCCAATAGATCCTTGTAAATGGATTTAAAGTGTATTCATTCAAATTAGAGAGACAATTTAAATTAAAAAGCTTAGAGCTGCCTCCACCACAGGGGGGCTCGCTCGACCCACCAGCGGACAGGCACCAGTATTGGGAGAGGTGGGCTGGCCGTCAGGGTTCACCGCGGCTCTGGCACAAACCCGGCGACACGGAGGTGGCACGGGCAGGAGCGGACTGGCCGTGTCGGCTTCTCACTTTTTGGATTTTAGAAGGGCATGACATGCCTATATCTGTGTCTCCCCCTCCTTTTACTCCTCCACCTCTTTTATTTTCGCATGACTATATGTACTTGTCACTTTTCCATGTGTTAGTTATTAGAGATGAGCGTTGTTCTACTCGAACTGTTCGCCAATCTCAAATTCGAGCTGTTTTGGGCGGTGTTCGAGCCGGTCGGCGAACACGAACAATTTGAGAAAAATTCGGCTGTTCGAGGTTATGTTCGATAACTGTTCGTGCACCAAAATCATAACTGGATTTTTTCTCAGTAATGATGAAAATTAATGTTAATACGCAGTTTGAGTGTACAGCGGGGCGGGGGGAGGGGCAGGGGATGGATCTCTGCAGGAACAATGAAGATCTCCATTTTTTTTTCTCTTTCCCGCATTTGCAGTGGGGAGGTGCAATCTGTCAGCCTATCAGCAGCGCACACACGGAGCGAAGTGCTTTTTTTCACACAAGCAAGGGCATGTGTGATTGGCAGTGTATGTCACATGTCCTTGCCCTATAAGACCAAGCCATTTTCCCCGTCGCCACCATTTTCTCACTGCTGCAGCTGCGTGTTAGACGGCACCGCTGTTGCTGTGTGCGCTATACCTTGTTAATTTCAAGCCAATTTTCGCACAAATATACAGATAGCTTGGGAGTAGGGAATAGTTGTGATTGCAGTCCTTTTAAGGACTAGGTTACAGCATTTCCTACGACTTTTATCAGGCAGGTCTGTGCTCTTAAATAGATAGATTGTGGGAGTAAAGACTAATTGTAATTGGAGTCCTTTTCAGGACTAGGTTACATCAGTTCCTATCAGTTTTTGCCAGGCAGGTCTGTGCCAGTGCTGTGCAAGTTTTTTTCACAGCATTTGGCTGAATCTAGCAAAGCTAATCCTTTTTGGCCTATTGCAGAGTGTGTTAGTCAGTGGAGTAGCCTATCTGTGTTGCAAGATATACCACCTGTGTATAGAATACCAATTTTTTTACTGCACCTAGTGAAGTAAAATCTTTTGGGCATAGCATCATTCTATTAGTCCATCTATACTGACCTCCATCAGGTTGCAAACTGAATATAATTTTTTTCTGCATCTAGCTCTGAAAAAATATTTGGGCTTCTAGCAGTGTGTGGGACTTGGTCTATTAGTCCATCTATACTGACCTCCATCAGGTTGCAAATTAAAAATAATTTTTTTCTTCATTTAGCTCTGAAAAAATATTTGGGCTTCTAGCAGTGTGTGGGACTTGTTCTATTAGTCCTTCTATACTGACCTCCAGCAGGTTGCAAATTGAATATAATTTTTTTCTGCATCTAGCTCTGAAAAAATATTTGGGCTTCTAGCGGTGTGTGGGACTTGGTCTATTAGTCCATCTATACTGACCTCCATCAGGTTGCAAATTAAAAATAATTTTTTTCTGCATCTAGCTCTGAAAAAATATTTGGGCTTCTAGCGGTGTGTGGGACTTGGTCTATTAGTCCATCTATACTGACCTCCATCAGGTTGCAAATTCAAAATAATTTTTTTCTGCATCTAGCTCTGAAAAAATATTTGGGCTTCTAGCAGTGTGTGGGACTTGGTCTATTAGTCCATCTATACTGACCTCCATCAGGTTGCAAATTAAAAATATTTTTTTTCTTCATTTAGCTCTGAAAAAATATTTGGGCTTCTAGCAGTGTGTGGGACTTGTTCTATTAGTCCTTCTATACTGACCTCCAGCAGGTTGCAAAATGAATATAATTTTTTTCTGCATCTAGCTCTGAAAAAATATTTGGGCTTCTAGCGGTGTGTGGGACTTGGTCTATTAGTCCATCTATACTGACCTCCATCAGGTTGCAAATTAAAAATAATTTTTTTCTGCATCTAGCTCTGAAAAAATATTTGGGCTTCTAGCAGTGTGTGGGACTTGGTCTATTAGTCCATCTATACTGACCTCCATCAGGTTGCAAATTGAATAAAAAAATTTTCTGCATCTAGCTCTGAAAAAATATTTGGGCTTCTAGCGGTGTGTGGGACTTGGTCTATTAGTCCATCTATACTGACCTCCATCAGGTTGCAAATTAAAAATAATTTTTTTCTGCATCTAACCCAGCCAATAGTTTTGGCCTAATACCACAGTTTGGCCACTCAGCTCTGCTCGGTTACCATCCATTGTTTTTTTGTGCAAACAACTCCAGAGTTGTGAATTAGTTAACCACCAAAATGAGTGGAAAAAGGCCTGCTGCTGGTGGAAAGGGGAATAGGCGTGTTGGGAAGGGGAAAAAAGGTTGTGTCCGTGGGGTAGGTGCAGAAGAAAGACCATCTTCCAGCCAAACTAAAATGTCTACTTCTTTTAGCGGACAATGTGATAAGATCCCTTTCTTACGGCCACGCCAATCGCTACAAATTCCAGATGAGGCACAAAAACAGCAGGTGCTTCAACGGATATCAAGTGCTCCTTTAAGTGGGCTCTCCTCCACATCAACTTCAACATCACAAATACTCCAGTCCTCAAAGGTGTCACCCAAATCGCACTTGCTTCCTCACAGCTCCCAAATCTCCAGCTGCCCGTCTGAGTATGAGGTAGAACAGATGGTTGAGTCTGCAGAGCTGTTTACTCATACTATAGCCTGGGAATCAGAGGTCGACTCCAGCGCTTCTGTGAATCCAGACGAGGAAATGATCTGCACTGATGCCCAGAATCTTTATGAGTCGGATCCAGGACCAGACGCAGAAGGTTCTGACCATAATGTAGACCCTCATTCCCAAACTGTAACTCCTGTTGGTGGAGACAATGAGGAAGACGATGATAAGACTCAAATACCTGATTGGAGCGACAACTTTAGTTTTTTGTCAGGGCAGGAACAGGTTGGCTCTGAGGACGACGGGTGTGATAACGCACAGGGTGATGATGATGAGGTCGGAGATCCCACTTACTGTCAACCCACAGTCAGCCAAGAGATGAGGTCAGCAGAGGAGGTGGAGGAAGATGCTAGTGACGACGAGGTCAGGTTGCGCCTTCCTGGACAGAGACGTAGTACTGGAAGCACGTCAACAACTGCATCCTCAAACACAACTCTGCCTCTCACCACAAGTCGTGGTGGCTCTTCAGGTCGCATGGGTGCTAAGCCTTGCATAGCCTGGGCATTTTTTCAGATCGATAAAGATGACCCAACTCGTGTTATCTGTAACATTTGTCAGCAAAAGCTAAGTAGAGGCCAAAAAATACATAGTTTGAGTACTTCATGCATGAACCGGCACATGGACATGAAGCATAAGTTGCAGTGGGAAGCTCAGTGTGCTACAATGCGGTCTAGCCGGCCGGGCCAACCACCGTCTGCCATATCTTGTGCATCCGCGGCCTCTTCATCCTCTGTGACTGGGGGGACAGCAGTCACACCTGTTTTGGGGCGCAGACCTGCCACCTCTTTACCCGCAACAGCCAGCGTGATTGGCAGGTCATCATTTTCTTTGGAGGTGGTAACACCAGCTGGTCTTGAGCGCTGTCCGACATCGATAGCACCACCTTTGGATCAAGGCAACCTAACATGTCCGCCTGCATCTTCCTCACAGACCGGCAGTTTGCCGGGGACACCCTTATCAACCCCGTCTAAGCACAATAGCCAGCCCTCGGTCCCTCAGATGTGGACAAGTAAAAGACCATTTCCTCCTAGCCATGAGAAAGCTAAGAGGTTGAATTTCACCATCTGCAAGCTCTTGGCTACAGAAATGCTGCCTTTCCGCCTGGTGGACACAGAGGATTTTCGAGACCTTATGTCCGTCGCAGTGCCCCAGTACCAGATGCCCAGTCGGCACTACTTCTCAAAGAAAGGTGTGCCTGCGCTCCACCAGCATGTCGCACACAACATCACCGCTTCTTTGAGAAACTCTGTGTGTGACAGGGTGCATTTCACCACAGACACTTGGACGAGTAGGCATGGACAGGGGCGTTACATGTCGCTGACTGGGCACTGGGTAACTATGGTGACAGCAGGACAAGGGGCTGCTGTCCAAGTCTTGCCGTCCCCACGAGTTGTGCGTCAATCCTCTTTATGTCATTTTTCCTCCACTGCTTCTGCCTCCTCAACCTCCTCTCGGTCTTCCACCTGCACCCAAAGCCTGTCTGGTCATGCCACAAGCTTTCTAACTGTGCAGAAGGGATCCTGCACACCTCCTTACTATGCTGGCAGTAGGGCTCAACGTCATCAGGCGGTTTTTACATTGAAATGTCTGGGAAATGTGAGTCACACAGCTGAGGAGTTGTGGTCAGCTCTGGAGAACCAATTTCATGAATGGTTGTCTCCACTGGACCTGAAACCAGGGAAGGCCGTGTGCGACAATGCTGCAAACCTGGGTGCGGCCCTTCGCCGGGGCAATGTCACACACGTGCCTTGTATGGCTCACGTGTTGAACCTGGTTGTCCAGCAATTTTTAGCCCACTATCCCAGACTAGATGGCCTTCTGCAGAGGGCACGGTCGCTGTGTGCTCACTTCCGCCGTTCGCATCCCGCAGCTCAGCGACTTACATCTCTACAGAAGTCGTTGGGCCTGCCACTTCACCGGCTAAAATGCGATGTGCCTACCCGGTGGAATTCAACTCTGCACATGTTGCAGCGACTGTGGCAGCACCGACAAGCCCTGGTGCAATACGTTCTGACGTATAGCCTGGGCCAACGAGATTCAGAGGTGGGGCAAATCACGCTGGAGGAGTGGTCTCAGATCAGGGACCTATGCACCCTTCTGCACAGTTTTGAAATGGCGACGAAGATGTTTAGTGCTGACGATGCCATTATCAGCATGACTATTCCGGTGATTTACATGCTGGAGCACATGTTAAACAGAATTCGGAGTCAGGTGGTGGCACAAGAGGAGGTGGAGGAAGTAGAGGAGGAGGAGTTGTATGCGGAAGGGCTAACATCTGCAAGGTCCAGACGGTCGGCAGCACCAGGGCGGCAGGCATGTGAGGGTGGGGGAGATGATTTTACCAGGGCGCATGGTAGCAGCCAAACTAGTGAGGAAGGTGCAGGAGCCCAGGAAGAAGTGGAGGACGAACTGATGGAAGACTCATCAGATGAGGGAGACCTTGATCACATTTCTGTTGTGCGAGGTTGGGGGGAGAGGACAGAGGAAGGAAGCATGATTGTTACCTCGCCACCAACACAACAGGGACTTGGTGCTCCTGGATGCGCAACACACATGAGTGCCTTCTTGCTGCACTACCTGCAACATGACCCTCGAATTGTGAGAATTAGAAATAATCCTGACTACTGGGTTGCCACACTGTTAGATCCCCGGTACAAAAGTAAATTTGCAGAAATTATTCCTGCCATAGAAAGGGATGCACGCATGCAGGAGTATCAGCAGAGACTGTTGCAGAATCTTACATGTGCTTTTCCACAAAATACCAGTGGTGCACGTAGTGAATCTCACAGTTCCAACTTGCCAACCGTGGGACCGTCAAGTGTTCAGCACTCAAACCGTAACAGAACCACAGTATCTGCTGGTAACATCAATTTTGCGGAATCATTTCACCACTTTTTTAGCCCATCCTTTGCAAGGCCACTGGAGACAAGAAGTCTGACACATAGTCAACGCCTAGAGACGATGGTACAGGAGTATCTCCAAGTAAACATTGAAGCCACGACTGTGTCACTGGACCCTTGCTCTTTTTGGGCTTCCAATCTGGATAAATGGCCGGAGCTAGCCACTTACGCCTTGGAGATCTTGTCATGCCCCGCAGCCAGCGTTCTGTCTGAACGTGTGTTCAGCGCTGCTGGTGGTGTGCTGACAGATAAGCGCACGCGGCTCTCCACTGATAATGTAGACAGACTCACGTTCATAAAGATGAACAAATCATGGATCCGAAACGACTTTTCTACCCCTGTGTCATCCTGGGGAGAGTAAAAGCTTGATGATTGGTTAAAATCACCCTACCAACCGTTTTAAGCTTTCAAATTACTAATCATGTTTATCTGTATCTTGACTGGAAAATAATTTGGGCTTTGTAGCAGTGTGCAGCACTGATCCTATTAGACCATCTATAATAAGCTTCACCAGATTTAAAATTAAAAATAATTTTTAGCTGCATCTAGCCCGGAAAATAATTTTGGGGCTCCGAGATGTGCAAGACACATAAGTGCCTTCTTGCTGCACTACCTGCAGCATGACCCTCATATTGTCAGAATTCGAAGTAATCATGACTACTGGGTTGCCACACTCTTAGATCCCCCAAACTTTTCGATCAACCTTTTCATTTTAATAAAGACCAAAAAAATGGTCATTTTTGAAATTATAAGCATTAGCAGGTTGTTAGAAACTGAAATCAAACAGTTTTCAACTCAAAACTTTATTCTAGGTGATGTTACATTTTCACATAGGACCCCTTGTTCGAAAGGAGCTTCTGAACTCTCTCGTCCATTGAATTTGTCAGGTTTTGGATGGTTTCTGCTTCAATTGTTTTGCATGAGGACAGAATACCCTCCCAGAGCTGTTGCTTAGATGTGAACTGCCTCCCGCCATCATAGACACTCCTTTTAATGATGCTCCAAAGGTTCTGAATGGGGTAGAGGTCAGGGGAGCATGGGGGTCACACCATAAGTTTGTCCCCTTTTATGCCCATATCAGCCAGAGATGCAGATGTTTTATGTGCAGCATGAGATGGTGCATTATCATGCAGAAAAATGATCTTGCTGTGAAATACACGGTTCTTCTTCTTGAACCATGGCAGGAAGTGCTGTTTGAGAAAATCCACATACATTATGGAGTTCATCTTTAGCGCCTTCAGGGATCCTAAAGGGGCCGACAATCTCTCTCCCCATGATTCCAGCCCAAAACATTACTCCACCTCCTCCTTGTTGGTGCTGTAGCCGTGTTTGCGTGGGGTGTCCATCAACCAGCCATCCTCCACTCCATTCATCTGGACCATCGAGCGCTTCACGGCACTCATCCGTGAACAAAACAGTTTTGAAATCAGTCTTCATGTAATGTTTGGCCCACTGGAGCCGTTTCTGCTTGTGTGAAGTGGATAGAGGAGGTCGACAGGATGGCGTATGCACAGCTGCAAACCTCTGAAGGACCCTGCATCTTGTTGTTCGGGGGACGTTGGAGGCACAAGCAGCTTCAAAAACTTGTCTGCTGCTATGACAAGGCTTTTTTGCCGCTGCTCTTTCAACCTGACGTAATTGCCTGTAGGAAAGAGTCCTCAATTTGCCCTTATCAGCACGCACACGTGTGTACTGTGAATCAGCTACATACTTCTTGATTGCCAAGACACTTCATCCTGATCATCGCACAATGTTGATTGTAGTCATGCCTTGACCTAAACACTCCACAATTTGTTGCTTCTCAGCAGCCGACACATCCTTTTTCTTTCCCATTTTGGCAGAAAATGTAGGCTGCTTAATAATGTGAGAGAGCCTTCTTAAGTAGTCTTGCCTTTCATTGGACACACCTGCCAAACTAATTAGCACAGGTGTCTGCAATTGCTTACAGTGATATAAAGAGCCCTGACACACATCACCATCAATGAGTTTAACTGACAAACAAACAAATTCTTCCCTTATCACTCCTAAACACTTTTTGCATAATAATTTGGAACGCGGTGTACATGTGCTTTTCCACAAAACACCAGTGGTTCACGTAGTGAATCTTACAGTTCTAACTTGCCAACCGTGGTCTGTATGGAATTGTTCAATAAAGGGCCCAAAATTAAGATAACATAGATGGGAGAGGTCTGTATGAATAGGAATTCCTAAGTATTTGATACCCTGTGAGGGCCAGGCAAAGGGAAAGTTGGACTGGATGGAATCCTATATGGATTTAGGGAGGGAGACATCGAGGGCCTCAGACTTCGCTGCATTGATTTTAAAATTTTACCATGTAACAAAGTGATCTATTTCAGCCATAACAGCAGGGATGGATATATGTGATTGAGTGATATATACTAGGACATCATCAGCAAATAGAGAGCACTTGTACTCGGTGCCTCCCACCTCAATCCACCTAATATTGGGGTTATGGCGAATTGATGAGAGCAGGTGCTCCGTCACTAGGATGTATAAGAGAGGGGACAGAGGACATCCCTGCCTTGTCCCATTGGTGATTGTGAAAGGTGATGAAAATGTTCTGACGCACCCCCTGGGCCTTGGGACACCCGGAGCCGGACCCTTTTTGGTGGATGCTGGTGGTTGTAGTCTTCGTGGCGGCGATCCGGTTCCGTGGCTCAGGGCGGTCAAACCAGTGGCGGAACTATTTATGTGGTTTTGATGTTTAAATGTCCGACTACGCCACCCGTGGATTGCGGTCAGAGTGAACCGCCGCTACAGGGCAGACCACTAAGGCTGGTGTTGTGGGTGCAGCAGAGCGTAGCATAACTCCCCACGGGAGGAGTATAGCCTCAGGGCAGTGTATGCGGAGGATGGGGGTGATGGTGCAGGGCAGCAGCAGTAATGACACGGAGTCAGTGATGCAGTTCAGGGCCTTTACTCACAGTTCTTATTATCCAGACCACGTCTGCAGGTAACGGCTGCCCACGTCGTACTGTGCTCACCAGGTGAGGGGCTCAGACAACTCCCAGATAACTTTGGAGCGCTTCACAGGACCCCCTTTGTGTGTCCTTTGTCTGGCCTTTCTTACCAACACTTCTGTCCGGCTGCCTCGGGCCTCCTCTTGGTAAATTTGGCGCCAGTTTCCCTGACCCTATGTGGTGCCTTCCTAGCGGGTGGAGCAAGGGGCTGCGCCACATAAAATGTCAGAGCCTCCGGTTTCTAGCTGAGGGTCGTTTCCTGCCTCCACTAGTTCGGGGACCGGTCTCCCCCTTTGGCCTGACCCCTCCACGCAGGTGGATTCGGGCGTGCGGTGGCGACTCGCCCGTCCGCACCCCTGGGATCCCTTCATTCCTCGTTCCTGGAGCCTTCTCCGCTCCTCTTCCTTCCTTCTCCCTCTTCCAGGCCTGGGCCTCTGTTACTAGGCCCGCCTCCGGAGCAGAGCTCATGCAGAGCCCCTGCTCCCTGCCACTTCTGCTCAGACTTCTCTGCACTGAACTAAGATGGTGCCCACCTTTTATACTCCCTTCTCAATGCACCCAGGAACTGCTTCCTCCCTGCTCCTGCACTGCAGGGTTCCCCTTCCTCAGTGTTCCCTCCCCCCACTCCAGCCAGGGACAGGGACTGTCGTGCCCATCTCAGGGGCATATTGGTCGCCCTGCCCCACGGCAATGTGGTGTAATGCATGCAGGTGTCGGGTCCTGATCCACACTCCATCCTTATCTGAGAGTGAGATATCACACCTCTGGGTGAGGTGCAATACGTCTGTAGCAACCGAGCCCTCGGTGCTACAGTTCCATTTATCTTCAGCCTAGGTGACGTATTGTGATACAGGGCCGTGATTTTGGCTATAAAAGGGTCCCCTAGACCCCTACCCCAAGCTTTTTAAGAGAATCATATATGGCGTGCCAGGAGACCTTATGGAATGCTTTCTCAGCATCCAACGAGAGTATCTACTTACAAATTTTTAACTGCATCTAGCCCAGGAAATACTTTGTGCCTAGTAGCAGTGTCTGCTAGTCAGCGGATTATCCCGGCTGTTAAGCAAGCTACACCACCTGTAGTTTGGACACTTAATTTTTTCAAAGGAAATGCTTCGGGACCACGGGATACTCAGTGAAGAGCATCAGGAGGCACCCCAAGGCATAGGGGCTGGGACTGGCACTAGGATGCCTTGCGGTGGACAGCCGAGCTCGATCCTTATAAAAGCTTTTTAACTGCAGCAGCTTTAGTGGACGCTACTGGAGCTGGAATTACGCGGCTGCTGGCATGAGACTTGCCCTCCAATACATCCTTGTAAATGGATTTAAAGTGTATTCATTCAAATTAGAGGGAAAATTTAAATTAAAAAGCTTAGAGCTGCCTCCACCACAGGGGGGCTCTCTCGACCCACCAGCGGAGAGGCACCAGTATTGGGAGAGGGGGGCTGGCCGTCAGGGTTCACCGCGGCTCTGGCACAAACCCGGCGACACGGAGGCGGCACGGGCAGGAGCGGACTGGCCGTCTCGGCTTCTCACTTTTTGCATTTTAAAAGGGCATGACATGCCTATATCTGTGTCTCCCCCTCCTTTTACTCCTCCACCTCTTTTCTTTTCGCATGACTATATGTACTTGTCACTTTTCCATGTGTTAGTTGTGTCTTCTGAGCAGTTTGTCAGCTTTTGGACACCTTTGAAGGTGTTTTCTATGTGTTTCTATGTGTTTTTGTTTGCCTGCCATTGGTTTTAACGGTGTTCGAAGGTGTTCGACTAACAGTTCGACGAACAGTTCGGCGAACACACGGGTGTTCGACGAACCGAACCGAACTCGAACACTACGGGGGTGGCTCAACACTATTAGTTATGTCTTCTGAGCAGTTTGTCGGCTTTTGGACACCTTTGAAGGTGTTTTCTATGTGTTTCTATGTGTTTTTGTTTGCCTGCCATTGGTTTTAACGGTGTTCGAAGGTGTTCGACGAACAGTTCGACGAACAGTTCGGCGAACACACGGGTGTTCGACGAACCGAACCGAACTCGAACACTACGGGGGTGGCTCAACACTACTGCCTAAGCAGAGCATATCAGCCAGAAGGGGGTTTATGACCTATGGATATGTCATCAATGGTTCAGTACCAGACAACTCCATTTAAGGCTATTAAAACTCACAGCTCAGCCATATTCTCCAAAGCCTGGCTCCACAAATTAGCCATTCCTCTATGTCTAGACCATTCACTTTAGGGTTCTGTCCCACTTCACCAGGCTTTACTTCTACAGAGCACTTTTCATATTACCCGACCAAGGTACAACACTACACAATTCAATGACCCTTCAGGCTTCTAGGAGGTTCCTATTCATAACCTGTTTGTCCATACTAAATCATTCCCTTCCACACCCAATTTGTAAGCTTGTCCTCCTGTTTGTGCAGCTGAACATCCTAAGCTTCGTCTGATGGAGTTTCCTGGTGCCATGCACAAGAAAAGCTCCCAGAAGGACTTGTTTCTTGGAGGTTTCGGAGGCATCTGAGAGGTTTGTAAACTCTTCTACAAGTCTAGGAAGTCTCCTCTTTTTTGAAGATTTATCTGAGCATCCTGTGGGACTTGGCATTCATGCTCTAAGCAACTAGGCTTTCTCTAAAGCTCTTATATAGACCCTGCAGAACTAGCTAATGTCACGGCTATCTATAGACTCCGCAGAAAGAAATTATATGGTTAAAAGCACATTTTCTTATTGAAATGTATAAAACAGACTAAGCTTTTTTACTAACAGCCAATCCCTGGGATTTCATTTAATCTTCATTAGAGTGAAATAAAGTTTAATTAATTTTTTACGATTACTGTTGGATGAAAGCTTTTCCCTTGAATGTTGAGGTCAGTTTTGAACACAGGATTTTAAAATAATGTAAGAAATTCCACCATTGTTTTTTGGGGTTTGTTTTTATGCCGTTTATTATGAGGTAAACAAGACCTAGTAACATAATTCTCCAGGTCAGTACAATTACGGTGATACCAAACATGTAAAGTTGTTTGTTTTAATATTTAAGCAGTGAAAAAAAATAAAAAAAAAATAGTAAAAAAATAATAATTGCTTTGTATATTCATTTTTGAGAACCATAGCATTTTCATTTTTCCATCGATGGAGCTGTTTGAGAACTTAGTTTTTGTGTGGTGAACTGGTGTTTTTATTGATACCATTTTGGAAGACAAACAAAATCCAGTCACCTCTGTTTCAGTAGCACCCGAGAGGTTTGCCAAGTTTTCCAGGAGTCCTGTGGATCACTCCTTTTTCTAGTAGACTCATGGGTGCCCTCTTAGTGGACAATACTAGCTGTATAATGCTGTTGGCATCCACTTCTCATGTAATGGACTGAGCTCCTGAGCTTGCTCCATACATAAGCACCCAACATGTGATGGCAGGAGTGAAGTGGTAGCCTGTATGGATTGCTATAAACACCTCTCTTCTACAAAAATTTCCCTAGACCTTATATTACAAGCTATCATAATATCAACTCTGCTCTCATGTCCAAATTAGCACCAGCATCCAGCACACACATCCTCTCAGGTGGAACAGATGTTGATATACGGTAATTAATATACAAATCAACTCTAGCTCCAAAAATCATGAGACATAGAATGACTACACTCCTCCCTATTGGCGCTCCTCCCTTTTTATTAGTTCTTGACTGCTCCTCCCAACGACCCTTGAACCTTGTCACTTTGAGGTGGCAGCTTGAGAGCGTCATCTTGCAAACTTCCCCTGCAATACTAAGCTCTCTCTAGGTCTATTCCACTTCCTCCGTAAGTAAATCACTGCTAATTAGATGTTTCCTAAGAAGTTTTAATCGAATTGGGCTAATAAAGCAAAGCTAAAAACTTCTAAAGGGCACATTCACATGTTGAGAATTTGGTGAGGTTTTTACCTCAGTATTTGTAAACCAAAAACAATCTGAGGAAAAATATAATAGAAACATGTGCACCACTCCTGCATTTTTTAGACACTCCTGGTTTTGGCTTTCAAATACTGAGGTAAAAAATTCATCAAATACCTGTACGTGACCTTGTAGAACGTGTACCGGGGTGGCTTCCCAAGATACAGCAAAGTCGTGGACAAGGAAAGAAGCCAACACCTAACTGGCCAGATGAACTTTTACTGACAAATTTAGATTGGGTGCTTTTCCAACAACCTAAAAAAAAATTCACAAAAACCCAGTCAGGCCCGAACAGGGCCACTGCGCTGAACCACTCAGTAGGCTCAGAAGTAGTGACTGCACTGCTACAATTTACCTAGTCGTGCACCCGCCTAGTGCTGTCACTGAGCATTAACTTGAGACTCATGAACAAACAAATGAAAGTCAGTGATGGCCTATTGGTGATGAAGCAAAGCAGCTCACAAACTTAACAAAATGACTCTAAACCCAGATGGGTTAAACGAATACTGGTGGGTAAACGAGTATTGCTCAGCTGGAGTTGGCATGTGTGGTGGAGGGAAGTAACAATCCTACTTAAAATCCAGTTTTCGATATAGCCTTGCAAGGGCTATCCCGTGTATCCCATTGAAGGATGTCTTAAGTGTGGGTAAATTCACATCAAGAATCATGTGTATACCGTGGGGTTCACTTTATTAACTATGTGAGCACGATGGGGCTTTTCCTCGGAATACCTCTGTATACTCCGGTAGGTTCTCCTTTACTGTTGTTGTCTCTATAAGGCACTGGTGGCTCAGGAAGCTGAGTCTGCTGGACACTGGTGCTATTAAGTGCCTGTATCTGCCTACCTAAGTTTGGCACCAAACTAACTGTGTATGCATGCACGCTTCCACCGTGATCCTAGCTGTGGGCCTGAGCTCAGGACTTACTGACTTGAGTCTGGTTGAGTTAACGCTGCAGAGTAGCGTCCGCCCTGAATGAAGACTGCGTAAGCAGGGGATGGTGAGTCTCCAGCCAGCGCGTGACACCATTGCTGACTAGCTGGATGGCCCTCCAGGTGCGTCTCTGATTCCGACTTCGGGGGATTTTGGCTTCACCCTTTCCTGCAAACTTCTCCCCTGTTGGTGGAACTTGAACGGAATGGTATCCTCTGCTATCCACTGCGGTCTTCGTCTCCCGAGGATAAACGGCTTTGTGGATGGCGCGGGATGCAGATGCAACACGTCCTCCCTCTTCTAGCTCACACCTTTTTTCCTCCCAAGATGGCCACGATCAGCCCTTTTTCTGTACTGCACTTCCTCCTAGTTACTTGCACCACCCTCTGGCCTGGGCTCCATCCGGTGCTATCAAAGTGCAGTCCACACCAGCAGAACAGAGTCCATTTAACATAGCACAAGTCTCTGAAAAAGGGGAGCTGTTTTTACATCTCCTCACTGAACTGTGTTTATATATGTAAGTATATGTGTATATATATATATATATATATATATATATATATATATATATATATACTGTATATATGTATATATTGTAGGGGGTGCTACTCACTTGGGTGCATCGGGAGGCAAAACAGGAAGCATTTCCATTTAAATGTCCAAGTCGGTTTATTGCTCCATGAACCGTCCACAAGCAAAAGAGAAAATAAACAGTTTCAGTGCAGGTAAAACAAAGAAAACAGTTCTTTAGATAAAGTCTCAGGTTAGTCAGTCCTGTGGTCACACAGGCTGGATAGCATCCAGTACACTGGCTCAATCTGGATATCACACAGGAGGCCTTTTCCCTTCACATACTCAGACCATATGTCAAGCAAAGGACTCCATTTTAACCTCTAAGCCACACCTAGAGGTGAGGTATGTGGGCAGCCAGACCCACCTGTCTCTCAGGCTGCCAGTAAAACCTGGACCCGGATGCACCAAACAATCCTCTTAGTGCTATGTGCACTAGAGAAACACTCCAGGATTACATCACAGATGACAACCATCTCTGTGACACATACCTCCCATCAACTATATGTCCAGTAGCTGCCTTACATATCTCCCCCTCTGCCTAAAGCTGTGGGTCTGGGCACCTTCTACTACTAAACAGGGGATTCTTGAGAGGGCATCGGCATTACCATGTAGCTTCCCAGATCTATGTTCCATATGGAAGCAGAAATCCTGTAGCGCTAAAAACCAGATGGTAACCCTAGCATTTTTCCCTTTTTACTCCTTCATCCACCTGAGTGGATGAAGGAGTGGTCTGATACCAATTTAAACTTTCGTCTCAACAGATAGTACTGTAACGTGCCACCGCCCACTTTATGGCCAAGCATTCCTTTTCCGCAATGGAATAATTATTTTCACATGTGGTAGCTTCCTCCAGGTATAGAACAGGGTGTTCCTCCCCGTGTAACTCCTGAGAAAGGACTGCTCCTAAACTGACATCTGAGGCGTCTGTCTGGAGTATAAATTCCCTCTTGAAGTCAGGAGCAACCAGAACCGGTTGCTTACACAGAGCCCTTTTAATTTCTTGAAAGACCATCTCCACCTCTGCAGTCCATTTGGCCATTGCTGATTTCGTCCCCTTAAGGAGGTCAGTCAGGCGTGCGGCCATCATGCAAAATTTGGGATGAATCTCCTATAGTATCCCACGATTCCTAGAAATGCTCTAACTTGCTTCTTTCACAGTGGTCTCAGCCAGTTTTGGATTGCCTCCATTTTACTGATTTGGGGTTTGATCTCGCCTCTATCTACTATATAACCCAGGTATTTGGCTTCTTCTTTTTTTTTAGATTTATTGAGAACCCCACCTTCTTAAGAGCATCAAAGACTGCCTGGACCTTTTCCAGATTACTTCCCCAGTCCGGGCTGAAGATTACAATATCGTCCAGGTATGCCGCGGTGTACTTCTTATGGAGTGCGAAGATCCGGTCCGTGGACCTCTGGAAGGTGTCTGGGGCTCTGTGCAGTCCAAACGGAATCCGGACATATTGGAAGCATCCGTCGGGCGTAGAAAAAGTAGTCTTCTCCTTGGCTCCCTGTGACATGGGGATTTGCCAATATCCCTTTGTTAAATCCAAGGTGGTTATGTACCTTGCCAGTCCAAGCCTCTCGATTAACTGATCGACACAAGGCATTGGATATGCATCGAATTTGCAGACTTCATTCAACTTCCTATAATCGTTGCCGAATATCTATTCGCCATCGGTTTTGGAACCAGGCCAATCGGGCTCGACCATCCACTCTTGGATCCCTCAATGACTCCAAATTTCAACATCTGACTCACTTCCTTTGAGATCAACTCTCATTAGGCTTCAGGAATTCAATAGGGCTTCAAGTTCACCTGCACATGTGGTTCCGTCAGAACCTTGTGTTCTATAACCTTTGTATATCCAGGCAGTTGCCGATGAGTTTCTCAGGGTAATTGCTTCAGGATAGTGTGTGGCATAGTCTGGGATGACCAATATATATTGATGCCCACAAGCAGATTTAACCAGGGAACCGACCAAGTCCATGGCAATTCTCTCAATTGGCACTTCAATGATGGACAATGGCATAAGGTGACTTTAAAAGTGAGAGGTGGGGGCGGTTAACTGGCACGTAAACAGGACCTGCAATACTTTAAGGTTTCCTCTTGAAATTCGGGCCAATAGAACCTTTGCATGATCCGTTCCTGAGTTTTTTCCACACCCAGATGGCCACCCAAGACATGTGAATGGGCCATTTCCAACACCCTCCATCTATAGTGCCCCAGTACCAATAACTGTCCCACAAGCTCCTCCCTCACTTTCGTAACCCAGTACAATAACTTCCCACCCAACATAAACTATGGAAATCTCGTGTGAGCCCCCGACTCCTGCGCAATACCGTTTATCACTGTGACATTGTTAAATGCTTCCCTCAGAGTTAGGTCCCTATGTTGGGTGGACCCAAATTTTTGCTGGTCACCCCTAACTCAGGAATGTCAGTCTCAGGGGACACTGCCTCCTCATGACCCACAAGGACACCCAAGGGAAAGACGTCAGACTTTGGGTGTGGTGATGCCTCTTTAGGGCTAACCGGTTTCATTTTCCGAGCCACCGAGCCCTGAGCCCTTTCCCCACAGACCCGAAAACAAACAGAAGTCACGGCCTATAATAATGGGGTACAAGTGCAATAAGTCCTGGACAACGCCTTCCTCATGGAACTCAGTACCTTGGGCCATTTCAATGTCCACTCTGGCAACCGGATAGTCTTTAGCATCACCATGGATGCAGCGGACGTCAACCTTCTTCCCTGGGATCATCTAGAGCGGAAGTGTGGCCCTCACAAGAGTCACCAGAGTCTAGCAGTCCAGTTACTTGCCAACCATTTACCTTTACGGGACAAACTTGTGGCCCCTCACTGAGTGGACAGTTCACACTGCAGGCCGGATACGTATAATATGAACAACGGCATCTCAGCCTACAGTCCATTTGCTCGGAGGTCAGGGGTCAGGCTATATGGCCTGGACAGTGGCATTTCCAGCATATAATATCGGCAGCAGGGACCTTTGGCATTATCTCCCCCTCCCCTTTGGACCTTGGACTCCTCACCCCTTTTTGGGCCTCTGCCCCCTTTTGGGATCCCCAGTATGGAGTGGGCTGCCTTCCCAAGGAACCCCCAACTCCCTGATACCTCTCGACCACGACCAGAGGTGAGGAATGTGGGCAGCCAGACCCGCCAGTCTCTCAGTCTACCCGTAAAACCTGGGCCCAGATGCACCAAAAAATCCTCTTAGTGCTATGTGTGATTCACCCAGGGGGATACGGGGGACTCCTTACCCGGGCCTTTACCTTCTTGGGATGTCACGGCGGTCTGTTCCTGGGCCCGTACCCTGGGGTCACTCTTAAAAGGGGGGGTTGGTTGCTTGGGGAGATGAATAACAGTTTTGTCTCGTGATGCCACCTGTGGTTCCTGGTAATGAGTACCAGGGCTGCTGCAGACCTCAGGAACAGATGTTAGGGCAGCTGGGTTGGTTTGGCTCCCAACAGGCAGAGCTCACCTCCAGGGCAGTGTAGGTGCAGATGATGATGCTGGGCGTTGTAGTGCAGGAGCGGTAACGTAGCAGCAATAATCGACAGAGACAGTGGGGTGCAGTCGTCTGAGTTTACTCACAGTTATCAAGTTCCTCAGGTTGCCTGTACAGGTGACAGCCTCCCACGTCGCGCAGCATTTACGAGGCAGGGGTTCAGCACTCCCTCACGTATCTCAAGAGCACTTAACGGGACCCCTCTCTGTATGTTCCTTTCTAAGCCGACTTCCCGCGCTGAGTCTCTTCCTCCTGCTCGCGCTGAGTCTCTTCCTCCTGCCCTGCGCCCCGCCACACAAAGTCCCAATCAGGTACCTTGGGATCCCTCTGGGCAACTTGTAGTTCTCGGACCTCACTTGGTGCCCTTTTCGGCAGCTTGGGTGCAGATGTGACAACTGCACCTTGAAAGTGCAGAAGCCTCCGGTTTTCTAGCTGAGACTTAAAGTAACTCGGCTAGTCCAGGGACCGGTTCCCTTCTTGCGGCCTGATCCCTCCGCCGCCTGGCAGATTCGGACGTACGGGTGCCATCCTGCACTCACCGTACCCCCTGGGATCCCTTTAGTTCCTGGAGCCTTCCTCCTGCGCCCACTCCTCTCTGTCTTGGGTATGACAGGCCAAGCCTGCCTCCCGAGTGGAGCTCCTGAAGAGCCTCCGCTCCCTACGTCCTCACACCCTCTTTCTCTTCGTTCGACTCCCTAAAAAGATGGCTTCCCTATTTATATATGTATCTTCTTTAAGTGCTCCCCTGGTCTGCATCCTCCACCCACACCCACTACATGGTTCCCTTTCACTTTTGGTTCCCTCCACTCCAGCCAGGGACGGAGCAGCAGAAGAAGTGCATAATGCCCTTCCAGCTGGTCTGGAGTAGTGCAGTTTTGGGTGCAGGTGTAAGGGGCCCATGCAGCACTCCATCCATACCTGAGAGAAGGAGATGCCACACCTCTGGGTGAGGTGCAGTACCTCTGTGGCGACTGAACCCTCAGGGTTGCCACATGTGCACTAGAGCAACACTCCAGGATTACATCACAGATGACAACCATCTCTGTGACACATACCTCCCATCAACTATATGTCCGGTAGCTGCTATATATATATATATATATATATATATATATATATATATATATATATATATACAGTACAGACCAAAAGTTTGGACACACCTTCTCATTGAAAGATTTTTCTGTATTTTCATGACTTTGAAAATTGTACATTCACACTGAAGGCATCAAAACTATGAATTAACACATGTGGAATTATATACTTAACAAAAAAGTGTGAAACAACTGAAAATATGTCTTATATTCTAGGTTCTTCAAAGTAGCCACCTTTTGCTTTGATGACTGCTGTGCACACTCTTGGCATTCTCTTGATGATCTTCAAGAGGTAGTCACCGGAAATGGTTTTCACTTCACAGGTGTGCCCTGTCAGGTTTAATAAGTGGGATTTCTTGCCTTATAAATGGGGTTGGGACCATCAGTTGTGTTGTGCAGAAGTCAGGTGGATACACAGTTGATAATCCTACTGAATAGACTGTTTGAATTTGTATTATGACAAGAAAAAAGCAGCTAAGTAAAGAAAAACGAGTGGCCATCATTACTTTAAGAAATGAAGGTCAGTCAGTCCGAAAAATTGGGAAAACTTTGAAAGTCTCCCCAAGTGCAGTTGCAAAAACCAACAAGCGCTACAAAGAAACTGGCTCACATGAGTACCGCCCCAGGAAAGGAAGACCAAGAGTCACCTCTGCTTCTGAGTATAAGTTTATCTGAGTCACCAGCCTCAGAAATCGCAGGTTAAAAGCAGCTCAGATTAGAGACCAGGTCAATGCCACACAAAGTTCTAGCAGCAGACAGATCTCTTCAACAACTGTTAAGAGGAGTCTTTGTGCAGCAGGCCTTCATGGTAAAATAGCTGCTAGGAAACCACTGCTAAGGACAGGCCACAAGCAGAAGAGACTTGTTTGGGCTAAATAACACAAGGAATGGACATTAGACCAGTGGAAATCAGGGCTTTGGTCTGATGAGTCCAAATTTGAGATCTTTGGTTCC
Organism: Phyllobates terribilis; assembly: GCF_046119375.1. Classification (NCBI taxonomy): domain Eukaryota; kingdom Metazoa; phylum Chordata; class Amphibia; order Anura; family Dendrobatidae; genus Phyllobates; species Phyllobates terribilis. The sequence continues at coordinate 495,175,927 of NW_027362771.1, read as the reverse complement.
AACCACCGTGTCTTTGTGCGACGCAGAAAAGGTGAACGGATGGACTCTACATGCCTGGTTCCCACAGTGAAGCATGGAGAAGGAGGTGTGATGGTGTGGGGGTGCTTTGCTGGTGACACTGTTGGGTATTTATTCAAAATTGAAGGCATACTGAACCAGCATGGGTACCACAGCATCTTGCAGTGGCATGCTATTCCATCCGGTTTGCGTTTAGTTGGACCATCATTTATTTTTGAACAGGACAATGACCTCAAACACACCTCCAGGCTGTGTAAGGGCTATTTGACCAAGAAGAAGAGTGATGGGGTGCCACGCCAGATGACCTAGCATCCACAGTCACCAGACCTGAACCCAATCGAGATGGTTTGGGACGAGCTGGACCGCAGAGTGAAGGCAAAAGGGCCAACAAGTGCTAAGCATCTCTGGGAACTCCTTCAAGATTGTTGGAAGACCATTTCCGGTGACTACCTCTTGAAGCTCATCAAGAGAATGCCAAGAGTGTGCAAAGCAGTCATCAAAGCAAAAGGTGGCTACTTTGAAGAACCTAGAATATAAGACATATTTGCAGTTGTTTCACACTTTTTTGTGAAGTATATAATTCCACATGTGTTAATTCATAGTTTTGATGCCTTCAGTGTGAATGTACAATTTTCATAGTCATGAAAATACAGAAAAATCTTTAAATGAGAAGGTGTGTCCAAACTTTTGGTCTGTACTGTATATATATATAGTATGTATATCCTGTACACAAGTTCCAACAAGAGTCTATATAGGAGTAACAGGGGAAATAGTGGCCCCTTGTGGCTGGTGGTTACTACTGCGGGCAACTAGTGTTCTTAATGTCCATGCAGTGCAATGCTATATATGCTATATACATTGTTATTAAAACAGAGCAGCAGCTGTAAATCAAATGTTAGTGTAATGCAAACGGTTAAAGGTGGGTGACGGTCAGTGGCATGTTCCCCAAAACCTCATATGCCACCCCACTAGAGGTTCGTGTCCCTCCCCAAATGAACTTATCCTAAGCGTAGCACTGTGGGGGAACACCCAATGTGGTGATAATGGTTTTCTGATGTGCCGGTGTGTCTGTTTCTCTCTGTGCATTATCTATGAAGGGAGCTACGGGTTGTGCAACACTCTCTCTGGGGGGAAATATCATGATGGTCAGGCCTTCAGTCCATGAAGGTTCGCTCTCCTCGACCCAGGGTTATGCGCCACCCCTGTGGCCCCTGGTTCTTTGGATCGACACTGTCGAAGCATGTTACGATGGAGATTTCTGGTTCGTTCCCCAGTCCCTACCGGTTCAACCTCATACACGGGGATATCAGGTCCTACTCTCAGTTTTAAATATAAGGTACTGCCTCCCACTGGTCATTTAATTTCCCGGACAGTCTCTTCACCATAACCAGTACTTATTCACCAGGGGCAAACATGTCCTTCTGCACTGGTCTTGGGTCATAGTGTACAACCTGTCTCAAAAGGGCACTCTCGACCCTGTGCACCTGTAATGACCGGAGGTCCGAGAGAGATCCAGTGAGTCACAAACTGAGACAGAAAGAAATAAACAACACTTTCTTTACTAAAACAGGGATTAGACTAAAATTCAGTATTGCATGAGTCAGTCTCAGGTTCTACCTGGGACACTGTCCCTACTAAATACACACAATCAGCAAAAGCTGAAATCAATGTGCTAATCTCAAGGTTTCCAGCTTATGTGAATTATTCTAAAGATCTGGAACAATTTTACCTAAACACAGTGTCAGTCTAGTGAGGGCGGTCAATAGGGACCCCCTGAGATGGCACACTGAGTACAATCCTACCACTATTAACAATGCATGAAACTATACCAATTGCTCTTATACCCCTATTATAAGGATACCCAGGTATCTTAAAGTTACGGTACCGTTAACCTCAGATGTAGTCTATCACAGGCCTGTGAATCGCGGTGGCTGCAGCTAGTCCCGGAAAAATTTGGCGCCAAAACAAAAGCAACGTTCACAAAAACAGCAAAGGTTGCTTGCCTTGTCGGCCGATGCCGAGCCCACACGCCGGGGACTTTAGTCCTGTAGCCTAAGGTTAAGGTCTGGGAAGATCTCTTCACAAGGCTTGTCAGTATCCTCTCAATGTGAATGGCACCGGACCCCTTCTCTCCTCTCGCAGTCACTCACTCTTTTCCAGACCACCGACCATGTGCTCCGTCACAGAGATGGATTCCTCAGTCTCTTTCCCTTCTCAGTCAACACTTGGCTCCTTCAGGACAAAGTCTCTAGTCCACTCAGCATGGACTTCAGCAAAACTCCAAAGAGCCACACAGCTTTCCCCAGCTCAGCACTTGTTCTTAAGCAGGGACACAGCTTCACCAGGGACAGGGGTTAACAATCTCCACAGGGAAGCTTGTAGAGACAGTATCTTGTTGCAGCTCTGTTCTCATAGACTTCCTGTCTAGCCTCTCACACAGCAGACGCCATCAGAACTCACAGGGTTTCCTGCTCTGCCCCTGCTCTGAGCTCAGCCAGGCAAAAGTCACAGGGTCCTAATGCTCTCCTGCTGCTATCACAGTTCACACTCTCACATGCCACCCCACTAGAGGTTGGCGTCCTCGACACACCTCCCCACTCAAAGTCGTCTTGTGCATAGTACTGTGGAGGTATACCCGCCATAGCTCGAGTAGTTCTCCTGGGACCTGCCCCCGAGGGGGCAGAAATCTCTTCAACGGGAGCCAATGAGGCTTCTCCCTCCTGAGGTGTGGCACCCTGTGCCACATCATACGGATCAGGTAACTGACCTGATTCCCCGTTCTCTGAAGGACATACCACATTCTCAATTCTCTCTCCACACGGGGACAGATTGATCGCAGGGGGCAAGTAAGCAGGCGTGGAGGTAGACCCACCATCAAATTCAAGAGCATTAGGGATGCCCACCACTCGGGACACGGCCTGTGGTTCTGTGGAAACGGGGACGGCATCTTCAAACCAGCAACGTTGTAGCATGTTACGATGAAGATTACGGGATGGTCCCCCTGTCCCCACCGACTCGACCTCGTAGACTGGAATCTCAGGGCTCACCCATTTTTTTACCAGGTACGGAGTTGCCTCCCACCGTTCACTCAGCTTTCCGAACCGTTGTTTGATTCTCACCAACACTCTTTCCCCCGGGGAGAAAGGCTCGGTTTGAATGGGACGCGTGTCCCTATGGGTCACCTGACTGAGTCGATGACCCACCACCTGATGCACCACCCTCAATCGCCGCCGGTGTTCCCGAACCCGTACTGATGCGGTCCGAGGGGGATTGGAGGAGGGATCTGGCATACTCAAATCCTCAATGTCCTGCCTTTGCCTCCCGAACATCAACATATGTGGTGAGCAGCCAGCAGTGCTGTGCACTCTATTATTGTAGGCCCACATCAATTCGGGGAGATACTCAGGCAAGCGTACCTGTTGCTTACCCTCTAACGTCCTCAACATCTCCAACAGAGCCCGATTAAAGCTCTCACAAGCTCCGTTACCTTGGGGATGGTAAGGTGTGATTCTCGACTGTGCGACACCATACCGCTGGTACTGCTCCTTCATCAATGCCCCCTGAAAACATGCCCCCTGATCCGAGTGTATTCTTTGCGGACACCCAAACACCAGGATGAAATGTCGATACACGGCTTCAGCCGCCGACTCCGCCGTCTGATCTCTTGTCGGCACTGCTAGAGCATACTTGGTGAAGTGGTCTGTCATTACCAAGCAATAGGAATACCAGACGTTGAGTATCCTATCAAGACATAGTCAATCATGAGCAGCTCTAAAGGAGCGGAAGTCTTAATAGATTGCGTGGGCGCCTGCTGCTCAGGGCTCTTACTGAGCCCACAGACCCGACACTGCAGACACGCCTCTGTCACCATCCCCCCCAATTCAGGACAATAGAGGACTCGCTGTAGCCACTGGAGTGTCTTTTCACTCCCAAAGTGGGCCCCCTTCTCATACGCCTCGCGAGCGACCACCGGACCCATCCCCATAGGGTTACTAGATGGTACCGGTGCTGCAGCTCAGATGGCAAGTACACCTTACGGTACAAGAGGCCCTGTTCCACACACAACTTATCCCACTGTCGCAGTAGTTTCATTCCTTCCACGGACAGCTGGGCCTTTTCCTCTGCACGTGGCCAGACCCTTTTTTGTACCCAATTGCGCACTAGTGCAAAGTCAGGACAATCGTTCTGGTCCTTCACCCAATCCGAGGGTGTTTTTCCCAGAACACACGGCATCCCTGACGCCACCCCACTTGAATGTACCACACTTCGGAAGATAGGTACCTTCCCCAAGTCAGGGGTTTCAGTGTCCTCAAGCTGGTCATCAACATTTTCACCTGAGGACCCAAGGGGCACCCTTGAGAGTGCATCCGCATTTCCGTTTTCCCACCCAGAGCGAAACTTAATTCCATAGTTAAACTTAGCTAGGCGAGCGACCCACCGCTGTTCCAACGCTCCAAGTTTTGCGTTTTGTAGGTAAGCCAGAGAGTTATTATCAGTCATGACTAGCACCTCAGCTCCCGTTAAATACTCGGCAAAGCGTTCCGTCATCGTCCACACCAGGGCCAGTAGCTCTAGGCGAAACGAACTGTAGTTAGCTGGGTTGCGTTCAGTGTCTCTTAAAGACCAGCTGCCATAGGTGATTACTCACTTCTGACCATCCTGCACTTGTGCTAGTATTGCCCCCAGCCCATGCAGACTGCCATCGTTGTATAAAGGGAAAGGGGAATCAAACCGGGCATACGCTAACAACGGAGCACTCGTTAGGGCGGCCTTCACCTCCTCAAATGCCTTTTGCTGCTGGGGTCCCCATGGGATGGGGCGATTTTGGGGGCCTTGTGCCGTCCCTCTTAAGAGCTCATTCAGGGGACTCACTACTTGTGAAAACTTAGGTACAAATCGCCGATAGTACCCAAATAAACCTAAGAAGGCCCAAACCTCTCGCAGGTTACGGGGGGGTGGCCACTCCTGCACAACCATGACCTTACTGGTCACGGGCAGAACCCCATCTGGAGTCACCACGTGACCTAAATACTCAATCTGACTCTGTAATAGTTGGCACTTCTTTGGTTTTATTTTTAGGCCATAACAACTGAGCAGCCGGAGAACTTGACGTAACTTCTCAAGATGGTTTTCAAATGAGGTACCGAACACCACAATGTCATCTAGGTAAATCAGGACTGATTCAAAAATTCAGATCGCCTAAGCAATGTTCCATCAGGCGTTGAAAAGTTCCCGGGGCTTTAGTGAGCCCGAAGGGCATCCAGTTGAATTCATAGAGCCCCATTGGTAGGACAAACGGTGTCTTGGCCCGATCTTTTTCGGCCATTGGTACCTGCCAATAGCCACTTGCTAAATCCAACGTCGAGAAATATTTGGCCCGATCCAATGCCGACAGAGACTCTTCTATGCGAGGTAATGGATATGCGTCCCTCACCGTGTGAGCATTCAATTTGCGATAGTCCACACAAAACCGAAGGGTCCCATCCTTCTTCCGCACCAAGACCACAGGGGCCATCCAGGGGCTCTGGCTTTCTCGGATCACTTGGTTGTCAAGCATACTGGCCACCATGTGCTTCACCTCTTGATAGAGCGTTGGGGGAATTTGACGATAACGTTCCCTAATAGGAGGAGTATCTCCCGTGGGAATCTCATGCTCAATCGTCCGGGAACAACCGAAATCCTCCGCATGTCGCAAAAAGGTCTCTTGATGTTCCCACAAGACCTTATGCAGCTGCTCCAATTGCACAGGGGTCAGTTCCTCCTGATCCAATCCCATCTGGTCCATGATCACACGACCATTCCATTCTTCGGTAGGAGATTCGGTCCGGCCTACTTCGACCGCGAATGTCCAGGAAGACTGTTCATCTGGGCGAAGTTTGAATACTGTCTTGTCAGGCACCTTCCCTGCTGGCACGAACAGTTCAGCCAGAATGGTCCCAGCAGGAATTGTAACAGCCTCATCTAAAACGTTGATACATCTGCCTGGCACCCGTGCATTCTTCACGATCGCCAGAGACCGGGCCACATGCGCCTTGGCGAACGAGGACTTCTCTGGGGCTGGCTCGATGAGTACTTCAAGCCCATTCAGCCTCTGCACAGCACCCACCAGTAGCATGAAGAGTTCTTCATGCCGGGGCGCTAGCGAGATCGTGGTCCGCGATGGCACTCGGACCAGGCTCACCCGACGCCCAGGGACCGCACTCTTCAGGAGATCGCAACTCAGCACTAGACGGTGTAACATTCTCTGGGTGGATCGATGGTGGGTAGCATGCGCCCAGTATCGGTGTCCCTCACTGGCATACATCTGATGATTTAAATCTCGCAGAACGTTCATTCCGAGCGTCACCTCCATCCCTCTTCTAGGAGGGTGGTCCACCAGCACTATCCCTTACTGACCCAGCTCTTGACCAAACATTTTCAGTTGCATCCACACGATCCCCTTCACCATCAGTTGGCCATTGTTAGCGGCTGTAAGCCTTATCACTAGAGATGAGCGTTGTTCTACTCGAACTGTTCGCCAATCTCAAATTCAAGCTGTTTTGGGCGGTGTTCGAGCCGTTCGGCGAACACGAACAATTTGAGAAAAATTCGGCTGTTCGAGGTTATGTTCGATAACTGTTCGTGCACCAAAATCATAACTGGATTTTTTCTCAGTAATGATGAAAATTAATGTTAATACGCAGTTTGAGTGTACAGCGGGGTTGGGGGAGGGGCAGGGGATGGATCTCTGCAGGAACAATGAAGATCTCCATTTTTTTTTCTCTTTCCCGCATTTGCAGTGGGGAGGTGCAATCTGTCAGCCTATCAGCAGCGCACACACGGAGCGAAGTGCTTTTTTTCACACAAGCAAGGGCATGTGTCATTGGCAGTGTATGTCACATGTCCTTGCCCTATAAGACCAAGCCATTTTCCCCGTCGCCACCATTTTCTCACTGCTGCAGCTGCGTGTTAGACGGCACCGCTGTTGCTGTGTGCGCTATACCTTGTTAATTTCAAGCCAATTTTCGCACAAATATACAGATAGCTTGGGAGTAGGGAATAGTTGTGATTGCAGTCCTTTTAAGGACTAGGTTACAGCATTTCCTACGACTTTTATCAGGGAGGTCTGTGCTCTTAAATAGATAGGTTGTGGGAGTAAAGACTAATTGTAATTGGAGTCCTTTTCAGGACTAGGTTACATCAGTTCCTATCAGTTTTTGCCAGGCAGGTCTGTGCCAGTGCTGTGCAAGTTTTTTTCACAGCATTTGGCTGAATCTAGCAAAGCAAATCCTTTTTGGCCTATTGCAGAGTGTGTTAGTCAGTGGAGTAGCCTATCTGTGTTGCAAGATATACCACCTGTGTATAGAATACCAATTTTTTTACTGCACCTAGTGAAGTAAAATCTTTTGGGCATAGCATCATTCTATTAGTCCATCTATACTGACCTCCATCAGGTTGCAAATTAAAACTAATTTTTATCTGCATCTACAGTACCTCTGAAAAAATATTTGGGCTTCTACCTGTGTGTGGGACTTGTTGTATTAGTCCATCTATACTGACCTCCATCAGGTTGCAAACTGAATATATTTTTTTCCTGCATCTACCTCTGAAAAAATATTGGGCTTCTAGCTGTGTGTGGGTCTTGTTCTATTAATCCATCTATACTGACCTCCATCAGGTTGCAAACTGAATATAATTTTTTTTCTGCATCTAGCTCTGAAAAAATATTTGGCCTTCTAGTAGTGTGTCGGACTTTCTCTATTAGTCCATCTATACTGACCTCCATCAGGTTGCAAACTGAATATAATTTTTTTCTGCATCTAGCTCTGAAAAAATATTTGGCCTTCTAGTAGTGTGTCGGACTTTCTCTATTAGTCCATCTATACTGACCTCCATCAGGTTGCAAATTAAAACTAATTTTTATCTGCATCTACAGTACCTCTGAAAAAATATTTGGGCTTCTAGCTGTGTGTGGGACTTGTTGTATTAGTCCATCTATACAGACCTCCATCAGGTTGCAAACTGAATATATTTTTTTCTGCATCTACCTCTGAAAAAATATTGGGCTTCTAGCTGTGTGTGGGACTTGTTGTATTAGTCCATCTATACTGACCTCCATCAGGTTGCAAACTGAATATATTTTTTTCTGCATCTACCTCTGAAAAAATATTGGGCTTCTAGCTGTGTGTGGGTCTTGTTCTATTAATCCATCTATACTGACCTCCATCAGGTTGCAAACTGAATATAATTTTTTTCTGCATCTAGCTCTGAAAAAATATTTGGCCTTCTAGTAGTGTGTCGGACTTTCTCTATTAGTCCATCTATACTGACCTCCATCAGGTTGCAAATTAAAACTAATTTTTATCTGCATCTACAGTACCTCTGAAAAAATATTTGGGCTTCTAGCTGTGTGTGGGACTTGTTATTATTATTATTATTATTATTTATTATTATAGCGCCATTTATTCCATGGCGCTTTACATGTGATAGGGATATACATAACAAAAGCATTTACATAATCTTAACAAAATGAGTCAGCGACTGGTACAGGAGGAGCGAGGACCCTGCCCGCGAGGGCTCACAGTCTACAAGGGATGGGTGAGGATACAGTAGGTGAGGGTAGAGCTGGTCGTGCAGTGGTGTTTACTGCAGGTTGTAGGCTTGTCGGAAGAGGTGGGTCTTCAGGTTCCTTTTGAAGGTTTCCACGGTCGGCGAGAGTCTGATATGTTGGGGTAGAGAGTTCCAGAGTAGGGGGGAAGCACGGGAGAAATCTTGTATACGATTGTGGGAGGAGGAGATAAGAGGGGAGTAGAGCAGGAGATCTTGTGAGGATCGGAGGTTGCGTGCAGGTAAGTACCGGGAGACTAGGTCACAGATGTATGGGGGAGACAGGTTGTGGATGGCTTTGTATGCCATGGTTAGAGTTTTGAACTGAATTCTCTGTGTAATAGGGAGCCAGTGAAGGGATTGACAGAGAGGAGAGGCCGGGGAATAGCGGGGGGACAGGTGGATTAGTCGAGCAGCAGAGTTTAGGATAGATTGGAGAGGTGCAAGAGTGTTGGAAGGGAGGCCACGGAGCAGGAGGTTGCAGTAGTCGAGGCGGGATATGATGAGGGCATGCACTATTGTTTTTGCAGAATCTTTGCTGAGGAATGCACGGATCCGGGAGATGTTTTTGAGTTGGAGTCGGCAGGAGGTGGAAAGGGCTTGAATATGTGGCTTGAAGGAGAGATCAGAGTCCAGGGTTACCCCAAGGCAGCGAGCTTGTGGGACTGGGGAGAGTGAACAGCCATTGACGTTGATGGATAGGTCGGATGGGGGATGTGAATGAGAGGGTGGAAAGATGATGAACTCTGTTTTATCCATGTTGAGTTTTAGAAACCTGTTGGAGAAGAAGGATGAGATGGCGGACAGACATTGTGGGATTCTGGTTAGTAGGGAGGAGATATCGGGTCCAGAGAGGTAGATCTGTGTGTCGTCAGCATAGAGGTGATACTGAAAGCCGTGAGACTCTATGAGCTGTCCCAGGCCGAAGGTGTAGATGGAGAAGAGCAGAGGTCCTAGAACCGAACCTTGGGGGACACCGACAGATAGGGGGCGAGATGAGGAGGTGGTGCGTGAGTGGGAGATGCTGAATGTCCTGTCTGTTAAGTATGAGGAAATCCAAGATAGAGCCAAGTCCGTGATGCCAAGAGATGAGAGAATCTGGAGTAAGAGGGAATGGTCCACTGTGTCAAAGGCAGATGACAGGTCCAGAAGGAGGAGGATGGAGTAGTGTCACTTGGATTTGGCATTTAGTAGGTCGTTGGTGACTTTGGTCAGGGCAGTTTCAGTCGAGTGATGCGGTCGGAAGCCAGATTGTAGGCGGTCGAAGAGGGAGGAGGAGGAGAGGTGGGAGGAGAGTTCAAGGTGGACATGTTGTTCTAGAAGTTTTGAGGCAAAGGGGAGGAGTGATATGGGGCGGTAGCTGGTCAGAGAGGAAGGGTAAAGGGAGGGCTTTTTGAGGATGGGTGTGATTACGGCATGTTTGAAACATGAGGGGAAGACTCCGGTTGTTAGTGATAGATTGAAGAGGTGGGTTAGGGTTGGGATGAAGACTGAGGTGAGGTTAGTGATGAGGTGGGATGGGATTGGGTCAAGTTCGCAGGTGGTGAGGTGTGATTTGGAGAGTAAAGAGGAGACTTGACCTTCTGTAATGGTGGAGAAGTGGGGTTTGGAGGAGGAGGGTTGAGTAGATATGAGGAGGGGTTGTGTGGACTTTAGGCCAAAGTTTTGTCTGATGGTGTCAATCTTCTGTTTGAATAATGAGGCAAAGTCGTCGGCTGAGATGAGAGAAGAGGGAGGAGGTGCTGGGGGACGAAGGAGAGAGTTGAAAGTGTTAAATAGCTGTTTAGGGTTGTGAGATAGGGAGGATATGAGAGATGAGAAGTAGGTTTGTTTTGCTGTAGTGAGTGCGGACTTGAAATTAGTGAGGGATTGCTTGAATACGAGGAAGTGCTCGATGGAGTGAGACATTTTCCATCTCCGCTCCGCAACCCTGGAGGCCCGGCGCAGTTCTTTGGTAAGTTTAGTGTGCCAGGGTTGCCTGTTGAATGTGCGAGGTGTGGTGTGTGTGAGAGGGGCGATCGAGTCTAGAGCTGCAGCTATTGTGGTGTTATATGAAGCAGCAGCAACGTCTGCATCGTGTAAGGAATTTATGTCTGTGAGAGGAAGGAGGGATTCAGAGAGAGAGTGTAGGTCAAGGTGTTTGAGATTTCTGCGAGGGTGTGTGAGTTTGTGGAGTGGGGATTGTGCACCCGGAGAGGAGAGGGTAGAGAATGTGAGGAGGTTATGGTCAGAGAGAGGGAGTGGTGAGTTAGAGAGGTTAGATAGGGAACAGAGGCGGGTGAAGATGAGGTCCAGTGTGTGGCCATCTTTGTGGGTGGGTGTGGAAGACCATTGAGTGAGTCCAAAGGAGGAAGTGAGGGATAGGAGCTTAGAGACAGACGAGTGGGGAGTGTCAATGGGGAGTAGCCCATTCCTTATTTCTCCAAACATAAGTCTCCACCCAACCAAAAAGCACTAGATACTGGCTGGTGATAAGCTCATGCAGCCTCTATCTATCCCTCATCCCCTCAAGATGGCTGGACCATCCTTGTAAATAAGCCATTGTACTTTGTGTCACCCCCACCTCATTGTAGATTGTAAGCTCTTAGGAGCAGGGACGTCATTATTTTTGCTGTAATTATTGTATTATCTTTAGCTATGTTACTTATGACTGTTGTACATGAACCTGTGAATTGTTAAGCGCTGCGGAATATGTTGGCGCTATATAAATAAAGATTATTATTATTATTATTATGTTGAAGTCACCCATTATGATAGTGGGGATGTCAGTGGAAAGGAAGTGAAGCAGCCAGGTAGTGAAATGGTCTAAGAAGGTGGTGGCTTGCCCTGGGGGTCGGTAAACGACGGCCAGTTGGAGGTTGGAGGGGGAATAGATGCGCACACAGTGCACCTCAAAAGAGGGGAGTGTAACAGAGGGTGGCAGTGGGATTTTGGTGAAAGTGCAGAGTTCTGATAGGAGGAAACCTACGCCTCCACCATGTTTGCCATTGGGGCGGGGGGTGTCGGAAAGGTGGAATCCGCCATATGAAAGGGCAGCTGGGGAGGCTGTGTCAGAGGGGGTGAGCCAGGTTTCGGTGATGGCGAGGAAGGAGAGTTTGTTTGTAATGAAAAGATCGTGGATGAAGGAAAGTTTGTTGCAGACAGAGCGAGTGTTCCATAGAGCTCCTGTTAGTATAGCTGAGGAGGTGGGTATTAGTTGGATGGGTATGAGGTTAGAAGGGTTGCGACAGTTTGAGGAAGGTCGTGGATAGGAGGTAGAAGTAACTGTGGGGATATGGCGAGGAGGACCAGGATTTGGAGAGATATCTCCAGCAGTGAGGAGGAGCAGAGAAAGTGTTAGCAGGTGGGAGCAAGAGAGAGCATGAGGTGGCTGTCTGTGTTTGGAGATCCAGGATTGAATGTTGAGGAATAATTTGGAGGAGGAGGTGAGATGAATGGGGAGGATAGAGGGAGAGATGATGAGTTTCTTACTTGGTGTAGGGATTTGAGGGGTTATTACAAAGTGGAGGACTATAGAGGAAAAAGTGAGAGCTAACAGAAACATAGTTTAAGGAGAGTAAGTGGTCAAAGTGTTTGTTACCTGACTCCAGCCCTGACTAACTGCCTCTGAAATAACTGCCACTTCTCTCCGAAGCCACTATGCACAAGAAGACGCGTGCACACCCCAGCACGCGTGCACCCCTTACAGAGAGTCTAAATATATAGGCCACATTAAACTATATCAGGTGTAGGGCATTGTGGGAACGGCTTGTGGATAAATTAACAGCTGGTCATTTCAGCAGGAGATGGCTGGGTGATCAAAGACAGAGCCAGGACGCAAGTCTCTGCAGTTTAGCACCTCTAAAAATCAGATAAGGTATATAGTGGGTAAAGAACAAACATATGTGAATATTGATTGGAGTGGGACAGATGAAGCAGGGGAATTATGCAGAGCATGTACCAGAGAGACGGGTCAGCAGAGCATTAGAAGACAGCATACATAGGAGCAGGGGAATTATGCAGAGCATGTACCAGAGAGACGGGTCAGCAGAGCATTAGAAGACAGCATACATAGGAGCAGGGGAATTATGCAGAGCATGTACCAGAGAGACGGGTCAGCAGAGCATTAGAAGACAGCATACATAGGAGCAGGGGAATTATGCAGAGCATGTACCAGAGAGACGGGTCAGCAGAGCATTAGAAGACAGCATACATAGGAGCAGGGGAATTATGCAGAGCATGTACCAGAGAGACGGGTCAGCAGAGCATTAGAAGACAGCATACATTTGTCACTTGTTGTATTAGTCCATCTATACTGACCTCCATCAGGTTGCAAACTGAATATATTTTTTTCTGCATCTACCTCTGAAAAAATATTGGGCTTCTAGCTGTGTGTGGGACTTGTTGTATTAGTCCATCTATACTGACCTCCATCAGGTTGCAAACTGAATATATTTTTTTCTGCATCTACCTCTGAAAAAATATTGGGCTTCTAGCTGTGTGTGGGACTTGTTGTATTAGTCCATCTATACTGACCTCCATCAGGTTGCAAACTGAATATATTTTTTTCTGCATCTACCTCTGAAAAAATATTGGGCTTCTAGCTGTGTGTGGGTCTTGTTCTATTAATCCATCTATACTGACCTCCATCAGGTTGCAAACTGAATATAATTTTTTTCTGCATCTAGCTCTGAAAAAATATTTGGCCTTCTAGTAGTATGTCGGACTTTCTCTATTAGTCCATCTATACTGACCTCCATCAGGTTGCAAACTGAATATATTTTTTTCTGCATCTACCTCTGAAAAAATATTTGGCCTTCTAGTAGTGTGTCGGACTTTCTCTATTAGTCCATCTATACTGACCTCCATCAGGTTGCAAATTAAAACTAATTTTTATCTGCATCTACAGTACCTCTGAAAAAATATTTGGGCTTCTAGCTGTGTGTGGGACTTGTTGTATTAGTCCATCTATACTGACCTCCATCAGGTTGCAAACTGAATATATTTTTTTCCTGCATCTACCTCTGAAAAAATATTGGGCTTCTAGCTGTGTGTGGGTCTTGTTCAATTAATCCATCTATACTGACCTCCATCAGGTTGCAAATTCAAAATAATTTTTTTCTGCATCTAGCTCTGAAAAAATATTTGGCCTTCTAGTAGTGTGTCGGACTTTCTCTATTAGT